>NW_016892177.1:0-1261 GCF_001698545.2 Rhinopithecus bieti | reverse complement strand
GAAAGTTTTAACTAGGTGAGATGAATAGACATATCACAAAGCAGTTTCACCAATAGTTTCTTAGTATTTTTTTATCTGGTGATATTCAGTTTTCTCTATAGGCCTCAAAGTACTCCCAAATATCCCTTCCCAGATTCTATAAAAGAGTGTTTCCAAACTACTGATTCTAAAGAAAGTCTTTTCTCCGTGGGAAGAATCCACACATCACAAAACGTTTCATAGATAGCTTCTTTCTAGTTTTATTTGGGGATATTCTGTTTTATATGACTTAGTGGGTTCCCAAATGTCCCTTCACAGATTCTCCAAAGAGTGTTTGCTATTTTGCGAATCATAAAAAACGTTTAATGCTGTGAGATTAATCCACACTTCATAAAGCCATTTCACAGATAGCTTCCATCTCGTTTTATCTGGGGATTTTCAGTTTTCCCTATAGGCCTCAATGGGTTACAATTTGTCCCTTTGCATTTTCTCCAAAAGGTTTTCCCAACTGATGAATCAAAATAATATTTTAACACTGTGAGATAAATCCACACATCAGAAAGCAGTTTCAAAGACAACTTATTTCTAATTTTATCTGGGGATATTCTGTTTTCCCCATAGGCCACAAAAGGCTCCCAAATGTTCCATGACATATTTTCCAGGAAGAGCGTTCCTAACCTGCTGAATCAAAAGAAAGATTTACCTCTGTGTGATGAATCCACACATCATATAGCAGTTTCACAGACAGCTTCTTTCTAGTTTTAATCTAGGTATATTGGTTTTTTTTTCATAGGCCTCAATGGGTTACCAAATGTCCTATTGCATATTTTCCATAAAGAGTGTTTCTAACCTGTGAAATCATAAGAAAGGTTTAACTCTGTGAGATAAGTCCACACGTCACAAAGCAGTTTCACAAATACCTTCTTTCAAATAATTTTCTGGGTATATTCCACTTTTTTCCATAAGCCTCAATGGGCTCCCAAATGTCCCTTGCATATTCTACAAAAGAGTGTCTCCAACCTGCTGAGTAAGAAGAAATCCTTAACTCTGTGAGATGAATCCACATATCACAAAGCAGTTTCACAGAGAGCTTCTTTCTTGTTTTATCTTGGGATATTCTGTTGTTTTCTCTAGGTGGCAATGGGCTCCCATATGTGTCTTCATAGATTCTGAAAATGAGTGTTTCCATCATGCTGAATCAAAGAAAAGTTTATCACTGTGAGATGAATCTACCCATCACAAAGCAGTTTCACAGATAGCTTATTTGTACTTATTGTATGAG
>NW_016892176.1:0-214 GCF_001698545.2 Rhinopithecus bieti | reverse complement strand
CCTCCCCTTACGGCCGCCATCTACCACCCCGCGGCCTCCCCTTTACGGCCGCCCGCTCACCGCCCCGTGGCCTCCCCTTTACGGCTGCCCGCCCACCGCCCCGCGACCTCCCCTTTACGGCCGCCATCTACCGCCCCACGGCCTCCCCTTACGGCCGCCATCTACCGCCCCGCGGCCTCCCCTTTACGGCTGCCCGCCCACCGCCCCGCGGCCT
>NW_016892175.1:0-316 GCF_001698545.2 Rhinopithecus bieti | reverse complement strand
AACTATCATCTATTGGTTCTGTATCTCTGAAAACACACATTATACACCAGTAAATGCTTCAGCCTGCTGGTCCATCATGCATTCTCTCTCTTTGCTCCCCTGATCCCTGCTGCTTGGGAGTGTTTGTTTCAGAGAGTTCTCCGCTTCCCATTAGCCCTGCAAAGAATGCTGCCCTCTTATCTCCAGGATCTGTTAGTCATACACTGAGGGATATTTCATGCCTTTTGTTGTGTTGTCTCTTAGGTGTCTCACTTGACCAACACACCTGGACCTCACGTTTTGTCCCACTCAGCATTCTTTTTTTTTTTTTTTTTTT
>NW_016892174.1:0-2336 GCF_001698545.2 Rhinopithecus bieti | reverse complement strand
GTTGTGTGTGTGTGTGTGTGTGTGTGTGTGTGTGTGTGTATTTTGTATTTTAGTAGAGAGGGGTTGTACCATATTGGTCAGGTTGGTCTCGAACTCTAACTCCTGACCTTGTGATCTGCCTGCCTTGGCCTCCCAAAGTGCTGGGATTACAGGGATGAGCCACTGCCCCTGGCCTTGAAATTTTAAATTCTAATTTTTTAATGACTGGTCAAGTCATTTTAGACTCTTCTCTAAATCTCATCAAATTAACAGATATACACAGCTTTCTCATCCATCAACTACATCAGGCTCAAGCCAGGGAGATTTACACACATACTCTCTTCTCTTCCTTCTACATAATTCTTAACCATCCTTCAAATCTCAGCTTAAATAGGTTTATTTTCAGAAACATCTTCCTGAATCTCCAGACCAGGTAGATATGCACTGGTATCACTGTGGTTAAAGCAATAGAATCTAGAGATAAAAGGCCTAAATGAAAACACTGGCACAGCCATTCCCTAGCTCTGTAATCTTCAGCAAGTTGCTAATGCTCTCACAGCCTTAAGCTCTTCAGCTATTATGTGGAAAGAATAATGATTGCTCTTATTTTATAGTGTTGTTGTAAGAAATAAACATAAGGGATTTATATCATTGTTTTAAGCTCGTATGGCCCTGTGTACCTTTCCTTCATTACTCTCTTCATATTGATATTTTAGTACTAATTAGTACATGTTAGTATGCATAAATATTATCACTTTTTTGTGACTATTTGATAGATATCTGTCTCTCTCACAATACTATAAGTGTCATAATGTTAGGAGAATTACCATTGGATCTCCAGATCCTAGAACAGTGATAGTTCATTCTCATTTCTATAAATACCTGAGACTGGGTAATTTATAAAGAAAAGAGGTTTAATTGGCTCACAGTTCCACAGGCTGTACAGGAAGCATTCTGCTACCATCTCCTCAGCTCCTGGGGAGGCCTAAGGAAACTTACAATCATAGTGGAAGTTAAAGAGGAAATCAGCACTTCACATGACTAGAGCAGGAGGAAAGGGGCAGGAAGGTGCCACACACTTTTAAACAACAAGATTTCATGAGAACTCAGTCACTATCATTAGAATGGCACCATGTGGGGAAATCTGCCCCACAATGATCCAGTCACCACCCAGCAGGCCTCACCTCCAACACTGATGCTTATAATTTGACATAAGATTTGGTTGGAGACACAGATCCAAACCATATAAATCTGCCCTCAGCCCCTACAAAATCCATTGTTCTTCTCACATTGCAAAATACAACCATGCTTTCCTAACAGTCCTCCAAAGTCTTAACTCATTTTCAGCATTCACTCAAAAGTCCAAAATCTCATCTGAAACAAGACTCATCCCTACAAGCCTGTAAAATCAAAACGAGTTAGTTACTTCCAAGATACAATCAGAGTATAGACATTGGGCAAATACTCCCATTCTGAAAGGGAGAAATCAGCTAGGAAAAAAAGGGCTACAGGCCCCATACAAGTCCAAAACCCAGAAGGGCAGTCATTAAATCTTCAAGCTCAAAATAATCTCCTTTAACTCAATGTCTCACATCCAGGGAATACTGGTGCAAGGGGTGGGCTCCCAAGGCCTTGGGTATCTCCTCCCCTGTGGCTTTGAAGGGATCAACCCCATGGCTTCTCTCATGGGCTAGTGTTGAGTGCTTGTGGCTTCTCCTGGTGCATGGTGCAAGCTGATGATGATTCTGCCATTCCACAGCCTGGAGAACAGTGGCCCTCTTCTCACAGCTCCACTAGGCAGTGCCCCAGTTAGGACTCTGTGTGAAGGCTTCAACCCCACATTTTCATCTGCACTGCCCTAGCAGAGGTTCTCTGTGAGGGCTCTGTTTTGCAGCAGGCTTCTGCCTGGACATCCAGGCTTTTCCATACATCCTCTGAAATCTAGGTGGAGGCTCCCAAGCCTCAGCTCTTGCGTTCTGTGCATCCACAGGCTTATCACCACATGGAAGCCACAGAAGCTTATGGCTTAAACACACTGAAGCAGTGGCCTAAGCTGTACCTGGCCCGCTTTTAGCCATAGCTGGATTTGGAGCAGGTGGGATGCAGGGACAAAACCACATTATTCATAGTCACCACTAGTTAAATATTTGATTGAATAAATGAATAAACAGTGGCTCTAGTAGCAGCTTACAACTTCTTATGCTGTGAGCAATGGTAGAAATCGGCCACTTCTATCCATAGATTTTCACATTTGTTGACTCAATGCTTCTCACTCTTGCAACTATGCTAAGGTAATATAGCTATTAGATTCTCTAGACCACTTCCTATGAGTGACTTCCGGCATGGTTTTATTGTTA
>NW_016892173.1:0-727 GCF_001698545.2 Rhinopithecus bieti | reverse complement strand
AAAGACTCCACTAAAACTACGAGAAATAATAAACAAATTCAGTAAAGTTGGAAGACACAAAATAACATACAAAATTGGTAGTATTTCTATATTCCTTCAGTGAATAATTTAAAAAATAATTTTAAAAGTAATCCTATTTACAATATCCACACATAATATTAACAATGAGATACCATCTCACACCAGTTAGAATGGCGATCATTAAAAGTCAGGAAACAACAGATGCTGGCGAGGATGCAGAGAAATAGAAATGCTTTTACACTGTTGGTGGGAGTGTAAATTAGTTCAATCATTGTGGAAGACAGTGTGGCGATTCCTCAAGGATCTAAAACCAGAAATACCATTTGAGCCAGCAATCCCATTACTGGGTATATCCTCAAAGGATTATAAATCATTCTACTATAAAGACACATGTACATGTATGTTTACTGCAGCACTATTTACAATAGCAAAGACTTGGAACCAATCCAAATGTCCATCAATGATAGACTGGATAAAGAATATATGGCATATATACATCATGGAATACTATGCAACCATAAAGAATAAAGAATGATGCTGGAAACCATCATTCTCAGCAAACTAACACAGAAACAGAAAACCAAACATTGCATATTCTTACTCAAAAGCGAGAGTTGAACAATGAGAACACATGGACACAGGGAGGGAAACATCACACACCAGAGCCTGTCAGGGGTGGAGAGCAAGGGGAGGAAGAGCATTGGGA
>NW_016892172.1:0-250 GCF_001698545.2 Rhinopithecus bieti | reverse complement strand
CACCCTCTTTTTTTTTTTTTTTTTTTTTGAGACAGGTTCTCACTCACTCTGTTACCCAGGCTGGAACACAGTGGCACCATCATAGCTCACTGCAGTCTTGAATTCCTGAGCGCAAGTGATCTTCTGCCTCAGCCTCCCTAGTAGCTGGGTCTACAGATGAGCGTCACTATGCCCGGCTAATTTTAAAAAAATAATAAATTGTTTTGTAGAGCTGGGGTCTACAAAAAAGTACTGACTTTCATGTACCAAC
>NW_016892171.1:0-575 GCF_001698545.2 Rhinopithecus bieti | reverse complement strand
TGGGGTTACAGGCTTGAGCCACCGCACCCGGCCAGTTGGTTTGTTTTTTGAGACAGTCTCGCTGCGTCACCCAGCTGGAGTGCAGTGGCGCTATCTCAGCTCACTGTAACCTCTGCCTCCCAGATTCAAGTGATTCTCCTGCCTCAGCCTCCCGAGTAGCTGGGATTACAGGCACTTGCCACCGTGCCTGGCTAATTTTGTATTTTAGTAGAGATGAGGTTTCACCATACTGGTCAGGCTAGTCTTGAATTCCAGACCTCAGGTGACCCGCCCGCCTCAGCCCCCCAAAGTGCTGGGATTACAGGCGTGAGCGCCGCGCCTGGCTCACACCCTGGCATTCTTTCAGGGACTGCCAAAAGAGCAAGATCCTGTCCAAGGAGGAACAGAAAGTGGTTGCGTTTCACGAGTCAGGCCATGCCTTGGTGGGCTGGATGCTGGAGCACACGGAGGCTGTGATGAAGGTGGGTCCACAGGCCTTGGCCAAAGCTGACTGGGGAGTCCCACCTGTGTCTGTAGCTGACCGGGGAGTCCCGCCTGTGTCTGTAGCTGACTGGGGTTCCCGCCTGTGTCTGTAG
>NW_016892170.1:0-885 GCF_001698545.2 Rhinopithecus bieti | reverse complement strand
TTTTGAGACTGAGTCTCTCTCTGTCGCCAGGCTGGAGTGCAATGGTACGATCTTGGCTCACTGCAACCTCCTGGGTTCAGGAGATTCTCCTGCCTCAGCCTCCTGAATAGCTGGGATTACAGGCATGTGCCACCACACCAGGCTAATTTTGTATTTTAGTAGAGACGAGGTTTCTCCATGTTGGTCAGGCTGGTCTCAAACCTCCGACCCTGGTGATCCACCCGCCTCGGCCTCCCAAAGTGCTGGGATTACAGGCGTGAGCCACTGCACCTGGCCAAATGCATATTCTTAAAGTGAGTGAATGCCAAGCAGAATGTTTCAGGGGAAGACTAATATCAGAAGTATGATCGTGTTTCTGTCTTCAAGATGTTCTTATCTTACAAATATTATCAACGACATTAAACAGATGGGAAACACAGTAATAACACCATTTTTTCATGGTTCCACCAGGTATAAGTAACAACCATATGTAATTCCAATGTTCTGTATGTCAGGCATTTGCTTGGATGAATGAGTTTGATTTCATTTCGATTACTAAAATAAAGTTAGATGAGATTATGTTGACTTAGAGTGACCACACTAAAACAAAACAAAACACCTTACGTGGTTTTCCCTTCTGAGTAAAATAAGGCAAACATATATATATACACACACCTTTATTTAGGTATATATATACACCTTAGGTATATACTTAAATAAAGGTATATATATAAATATAAAGGTATATATATAACTGTACATTTATACCTTTTTTATTTTTTATATTTATACCTATTTATATTTAAACCCATATATACACCTTTATATTTACCTTATATATACCTTATATACACCTTATACTTATATATAAGGTGTATACTTATATATAATACCTATTATATATAA
>NW_016892169.1:0-836 GCF_001698545.2 Rhinopithecus bieti | reverse complement strand
CAAAAAATAATTTTTAAAATAAAATGTATATCATTTTGATATTGAATATTTTATTTGTAGGGTATATTTTGGTTTTATTTAAAATTTCTTATATATGCAAGATTCTATGTAAATAGCCAACTAATTTGCTCTGATTGCCTAATTACATAGATCATTTGTAAACGTTATATTTTTTTCCAAATGGTTGTTGCTTGTACAGTTTTGTTTCTTGCTCATGTCTTCCAGAACCTTTCACTTCATAGTACATAGTATATATAGTAAATAGTTTATATTCCATTATTGATATATCTAATGTCTGAATTCAATGCTGATCTGATTCTGATATATGTTTTCTTCTGGAGAATCTCTATAATCATTTGTTGTTCTGAAAATGTTGACTATGAGCCAATGCTCATGGTATTTTCTTCAGTAATCATTTAAGGCCTAAATAGAAGCTATGCTCCTCGGAGAGGATTTGCAATTGCTTTTCAAATCACTGGAGAAATTATTTATATCAGACTACTACAGTTTAATGCCATGCTTTAAACCACACTGGTCATGTGAATATTCTGTTTAATTTTATATGATGCTTAAATGGTGCTTTTGAATATTCAAGGTATGTGTGTGTGTGCGTGTGTATGTGTACATGTGTCTGTGTTTACATTAGCCACAAATTAAAGACAGATCAATTTTCTTGCTGACCACTTCTGTGCAATAGGATTATATTTTGCTTTTCACCATGAGGGTGTTCTCATTTAAAGTCAGCTTAATGGAATAAGTGTTTCATTAGATTTCTTTTTTTTTTTATTTTTTTATTTTTTAAACTTTTATTTTAGGTTCAGGGGTACACATGCAGG
>NW_016892168.1:0-1326 GCF_001698545.2 Rhinopithecus bieti | reverse complement strand
CCTACAACCAAGAAAGAGGCACAACACCTAATAGGCCTATCTGGACTTTGGAAGCAACACATTCCTCATTTGGGTGTATTACCACAGTCCATTTATCAAGTCACCCAAAAGGCTGCCAGTTTTGAGTGGGATCCAGAACAGGAGAAGGCTCTGTAACAGGCCCAGGCTGCTGTGCAAACTGCTCTGCCACTTGGGCCATATGACCTGACAGATCCAATGGTGCTTGAGGTGTCAGTGAGAAATAGAGAGGCTGTTTGGACTCTTTAGCAGACTCCCATAGGTGAATCACAGTGAAGGCCTCCAGGATTTTGGAGCAAGGCCCTGCCATCTTCTGCAGATAACTAGTCTCCTTTTGAGAGAGAGTTCTTGGCCTGTTACTGGACTTTGGTGGAAACTGAACATTTGACTATGGGTCATGAAGTCACCACGTGACTTGAACTGCCTATCATGAACTGGGTGCTTTCTGACCCATCTAGCCATAACATGGGTCATGCACAGCAGCATTCCATCATCAAATGGAAGTGGTATATACATGATGGGCTTTGCAGGTCCTGAAGGCACAAGTAAGTTACATGAGGAAGTGGCTCAAATGCCCATGGTCTCCACTCCTGACACCCTGCCTTCTCTCCCCAGCCTGCACTGATGGCCTCATGGGGAGTTCCCAATGATCAGTTGACAGAGGAAGAGAAGACTAGGGCCTGGTTCACAGGTGGTTCTGCATGGTCCACCACCCATAAGTGGACAGCTGCAGCACTACAGCCCTTTTCTAGGACATCCCTGAAGGACAGCAGTGAAGGGAAATCTTCCCAGTGGGCAGAAAGTCAAGCAGTGCACCTGGGTGTGCACTTTGCATGGAAGTGGCCAGATGTGTGTTTATATGCTGATCATGGGCTGTAGCCAGTGGTTTGGCTGGATGTTCAGGGACTTGAAAGAAGCGTGATTGGAAAATTGCTAACAAAGAAACTTGGGGAAGAGGTATGTGGATGGACCTCTCTGAGTGGTCAAAACTATGAAGATATTTGTATCCCATGTGAGTGCTCACCAATGGGTAACCTCAGCAGAGGAGGAGTTTAATAATCAAATGGATAGGATGACCTGTTCTATGGACACCACGCAGCCTCTTTCACCAGCTATCCCTGTCATCATCCAATATGCCCATGAACCAAGTGGCCATGGAGGCAGGGATGGAGGTTACACATCGACTCAGCAACATGGACTTCCACTCACCAAGGCTGACCTGATTATGGCCACTGCTGAGTGCCCAATTTGCCAGCAGCAGACACCAATACTGAGCCCTCGATATGGCACCATTATTCAGGGTGGTCA
>NW_016892167.1:0-838 GCF_001698545.2 Rhinopithecus bieti | reverse complement strand
AGACTGTTGGTTATGATTTCCATTATTCTGCATTTGCTGAGTAGTGTTTTACTTTCAATTATGTGGTCAATTTTAGAATAAGTGGAATGTGGTGCTGAGAAGAATGTATATTCTGTTGATTTGGGATGGAGAGTTCTGTAGATGTCTATTAGGTCCACCTGGTCCAAAGCTGAGTGCAAGTCCTGAAAATATCCTTGTTAATTTTCTGTCTCGTTGATCTGATATTGACAGTGAGGTGTTAAAATCTCCCATTATTATTGTGTGGGAGTCTAAGTCTCTTTGTAGGTCTCTAAGAACTTGCTTTATGTATCTAGGTGCTCCTGCATTGGGTGCATATATATTTAGGAAAGTTAGCTCTTCTTGTTGTATTGATCCCTTTACCATTATTTAATGCCCTCCTTTGTCTCTTTTGATCTTTGTTGGTATAAATTCTGTTTTATCAGAGACTAGGATTGGAAACCCCTGCATTTTTTTGCTTTCCATTTGCTTGGTATATTCCTCCATCTCTTTATTTTAAGCCTATGTGTGTCTTTGCAAATGAGATGGATCTCCTGAATACAACACACTGATAGGTCTTGACTCTTTATCCAATTTGCCAGTCTGTGTCTTTTAATTGGGGTCATTTAGCCCATTTGCATTTAAGGTTAATATTGTGATGTGTGAATTTGATCCTGTCATTATGATGCTAGCTGGTTATTTTGCCCGCTAGTTTATGCAGTTTCTTCATAGTGTCAACGGTCTTTACAATTTGGCATGTTTTGCAGTGGCTGGTACCGGTTGTTCCTTTCCCTGTTTAGTGCCCCCCTCAGGAGCTCTTGTATGGCAGGTCTGGTTGCAA
>NW_016892166.1:0-805 GCF_001698545.2 Rhinopithecus bieti | reverse complement strand
TGAGCATCCAGCCTTGAAGGCATCGAGCAGGCGAGGACGTAGCACTTTTCTCTAGGGAGGTCTGCATTGCAGTATGGCTTCCTCATCCCCACCGAGGGCAGGGCAGGGCAGGGCAGGGCAGGAGTCTAGGACTTACCTGAATACAGAATGCCTGGGAGCGTCCGTCTCATGTCGGCCCTGTGCTGAGTATGTGCAGACCAGGACTTGCGCCCTAAGCTACTTCTTGGCCCCTCCCTCAGAATCGTGTGCAATGGCTTGGCCTCGCCCATAGACAAGGAAGGCAGCAAGAAATGCCGTAGAGAGACGCTGAGCAGGAAGGACAGCACCTTGCGCCTGTGCAGTCCGCACTTACTCTTCCAATTCGCCGTCGCATTTCATCCTCACGTCCCTTGACACCAAGGCCCAGAAGCGGAGAAGGCGCACATCACATAATGTGCACATCACATAGTGCTGAGTTGGAAGGGAGTTGGCTTTTCATCTCGTTACTGCCGCGTAAACAACTTTCCAAGGGACACATTTTGTAAAACGAGAGAACCTGCATGGAACTGGCTGCTCTGGGGCTGTCTCCCTGCCCGAGGCTGCTTCATGCTGAGTTACCGCCAGGACTCCGAACTGTCTTCTTTCTGCGTTCTCTCCAGGATTACGGTGGCTACCTGAGCACCTACATCCTCCCAGCGAAGGGAGAAAATCAAGGCCAGACGTTCACCTGCGGCTCTGCTCTCTCTCCAATAACAGACTTCAAACTCTACGGTAAATAGCCCCGCAGAACCAAGCGCGGGACCCCACCCGCGCCCCACCCCGCCCC
>NW_016892165.1:0-409 GCF_001698545.2 Rhinopithecus bieti | reverse complement strand
GTGCTGGGATTACAGGCTTGAGCCACCGCACCCGGCCAAACTGCCATTTATTAAACTATTCTCCAAAAGGCAAATTGGCTGAGTGCAGTGGCTCACGCCTGTAATCCCAGTACTTTGGGGAGGCCGAGGCAGGAAGATCACTTGAGTCTAGGAGTTTCAGACCAGCCTTGGCAATGTAGGGAGACCCTATCTATAAAATTAAAGAAAAAATTAGCCAGGCTTGGTGGTACACACCTATAGTCCCAGCTACTCAGAAGGCTGAGGTGGGAGGATTGCTTGAACCCGGAAGTTCAAGGTTACAACACGCTATGATCATGCCACTGTACTCTAGCCAGCTATGATGGTGCCACTGCAGTCCAGCCAGCTATGATCGTGCCACTGTACTCCAGCCAGCTATGATCGTGCCACT
>NW_016892164.1:0-509 GCF_001698545.2 Rhinopithecus bieti | reverse complement strand
GGCAAACCTCAATTGGCAGGCAGGAAAATCTGGCTCCTCGAAGCCTGCCTGGGTCCATGGTCCAAACATGCTTTGGGTGGAGATCCAGAGGTGAAAAGTCATTTGCTTCTGGGAATAAGAAACTGAATCAAACCCAAAGTAGCAGGTTTGAGCTCTCAAGGGCAAAATGACATTGCATGCCTCAAATGGCTGTGGGTTGCCAGCTTAAATTGTTGCACAAACACATTCATGCAGTGGGAGTTGAGAGTGGCAGCCAGCCCTCGCTGGAGTAATTTGGGGAAAGGTGCAGGATGTGAGTCTTGAGCTTGGTTGGGCCACAGCCACGTCAGGGAAAACCAGGGCTTCCCAGAACCCATCCTGTCTGCTCTTCAGATGCCCAATGGCCTCCTGACTCTCCTTCCTTCCAGCCAGTCTCTCTCCCACCTCCTCCTGCCTGGTCCTACCACTTAGCTGGCTGCACCTTCTCAGCACACTTTCTGTCACCTCCTTACACACACATGGGCCATCTC
>NW_016892163.1:0-313 GCF_001698545.2 Rhinopithecus bieti | reverse complement strand
CCCCTCTTTTTTTTTTTTTTTTTTTTTGGGCCCCCCAAAGGGTTGGGGTTAGCCCTTGGTCCGGGCCCCTTTTTTTTTTTTTTTTTTTTTTGAGACAGGTTCTCACTCACTCTGTTACCCAGGCTGGAACACAGTGGCACCATCATAGCTCACTGCAGTCTTGAATTCCTGAGCGCAAGTGATCTTCTGCCTCAGCCTCCCTAGTAGCTGGGTCTACAGATGAGCGTCACTATGCCCGGCTAATTTTAAAAAAATAATAAATTGTTTTGTAGAGCTGGGGTCTACAAAAAAGTACTGACTTTCATGTACCAAC
>NW_016892162.1:0-881 GCF_001698545.2 Rhinopithecus bieti | reverse complement strand
GAACTGGGATGGGGCGCAGGGGATTGGCATGGGGGCTTCGGGGAATTGGGAGGGGGCATGGGGATTGGGAGGGAGACGTGGGGTTTGGGGTGAGTGTGTCCTGGGTGCTGAGCTTCAGTTTTGCAGGATGAAAGAGTTCTGGAGATGATGGGGTGATGGCCGTACAACAGTGTGAATGTCCTTAATGCCATTGATGTGTGCAGTTAAAATAGTTAACATGGTACTTTTATGTCCCTTTTACCACAAAAAAATACAAAATAATAGCAACAGGGCCTCGGGCTGGCACTGTGATGGGCCAGGCTCCCTGTGGCTCCTCTGGACTTTATCCCAGGGACCCTCATGGGCCGGAGGGAGGAGGTGGCCTGGAGTCATGTCCTACACACAGCGCCATGACCATTGCACAGGTCCTAAAGGTCAGCGGCTCCCGTCCCCTTAGGCGGGTGGGAGGGATGCACTGTGCCCGGAAGGACCAGTAGAGCTTGCAGGGCAGGACGCAGCCCCAGCCTCTGCTTACAAAAGAGCACCCAGGGAATGGCAGCAAAGGCCCCTGCCCTCCAGGCCCAGCCTCCAGCGAGGCTCCCGTCCTGCCCCAGCGCCGAGCCCTGATGGCACCTGCCGCCCTGATGGTGTCTTCTTTCTTCTCAGCCTTGGTGCTGAGGCCTCCAGGTGGTAAGATAGTGGAAGCTCATGGTACTGTGAGCACGGGCGCCTCAAGCATGAGGGATCTGTCCCTGTGATTTGCCTGGAGGAAGAGCTTCCATTGCGCGAGGTCTTGTGTAAAAGTGAGCACACAGGGGCCCCAGGGAGAGCTGGGGCTGGCGCTGCCGTGGGTGCCCTGTTCTGGGCGAGAGGCCGTCTGCTGTGCTGGTGAGTGTGGATCA
>NW_016892161.1:0-818 GCF_001698545.2 Rhinopithecus bieti | reverse complement strand
TTAACTCTGACTCTGATTATTCTTCCAAACACTCCATCCCAGAGGTAGCGCCAGCAACAACAGGGATCTGCTAACTGGCTTCAAAATAGAACTGTATATAAATGCGTCTCCAAGAAAAGGAGCTCTTCTGCTTTTCCCAGTTGTGTCATCTGTCCATTGCCCCAAAATGCTGTATAAAAGCAATCACAAAATCTTATAGCATATGACAGTAAGTTTACTGTTCATGCATCTGGGATCTTGGCTGGGCTCATTCAGGTGTCTGGAGGTCAGTTGGGTCATGCTTGGGGAGACTGAGGTGACTGGGCTGCGACCAATGTCTCTTGTCTTTTAGCTGGCCAACGCAGCATGCTTGCATGGCAATGGCAGAGGGGCTGAAGCAAAAGCAGAGATGTGCAAGACTTCTGAGGGTCTAGTCTCAGGACCACACACTCTTTTCTGCCTTAGTCTATTGGCAAATCACATGAGGAAATATAAGGTGTTTTGTTGAACTTCAAAGTTGCATGACAAAGAGTATGGATACAGGGTAGGGTGAAGTGTTAGGGTTCTTTGAAACCCCACCCCTAATTGTCCTATACTTAATTTGCATGCAGCGTTATTTATTTTAATACCATTACTTCACTAGAATATACTCTCCATGATGGTAGGGCTTTTCTTGCATTTATTTACTGATATGCAAGAGCATAGAATACTCTCTGACTATACTACAACTACTACTACTACTATCACTACTACATGTATTAGATATTTACTAAACGTTTATGAAATAATGAATGAATTACCATGAGAGTACCATGAGAGACTTAAGGTACCTTGAAGTA
>NW_016892160.1:0-1632 GCF_001698545.2 Rhinopithecus bieti | reverse complement strand
TATCTGTTAACCATTTTAAAGGTATAGGTTCTAGAGGCTTAACAATGGCTGCCATAAAAAATGATATCCTAATCTTTGGCAGGAACTTTGTCTTTCCACTTGAAGCGGTTTTTTCAAACCTTGCAAATTTTTTTCTAGTCCCATACCAGGGACATACCCCATTTCATGCATTGTATGTTGACTTTGAAGGCTATATAATTGCTCTGGTATTAGAACTTGTGCTCCCCATTGTTGTAATAAATCTCTCCCCATAAATTTATAGGTACAGATGTTTTAATTGGTCAGATAGTCCCAGGGTGTCCATCGGGCCCTTCACAATGCAAAATATAACTGCTCTGATATACTTCAGGGGCTTTAGCAACTCCAACTATGTTAAATCGAGCGGGTTGAATTGACCACACGGAGGACCAGTGCTGTGGAGAAATGATTGCAATGTCCGCTCCTGTATCTACCAAACCTTTAAATTTCTTTCCCTGAATAGTTATTTCACAGGTAGGATGTTTATCAGTAATTTGATTTACCCAGTAAGCTGCTTTGCCTTGTTTATTTGTGCTTCCAAATCCTCCTGTTAGTTTAATTTCATTTTCCCCATTTCCACATATGGCACAATCAGGAGCTGTGCTATATGATCTCCTGGCTCTGCTTTCCAGGGAGCAGAAGTAGATATCACAATTTGAATTTCCCCATTATAATCTGAATCAATGACTCCTGTATGTATTTGTACCTCTTTTAAATTTAAACTAGACCTGCCTAGAAGTAATCCTATCGTCCCTGCTGGCAATGGTCCACAGACTCCTGTTGGGACCTTTTGTGAGGGTTCCCCAGGCAGAAGACTCACAACTTTTGTGCAGCGTAAATCTACCGTGGCACTACCGGCTGTGGTGGGGACAGACGTTGTACAGGGAAGAGCGAATGTCCTGAGCTGGAAATGCCCTGGTTTGGAATGGGGCCTGGGACGGGCCCCTTATGGCGTTTCCCGAAAGTGGGTTCCCATCTTTATCAAACTTAGAGTGACACTGATTAGCACAATGTTTTCCTGTTTTACATTTTGGACATATTTCAGGCTCAGCAGTTTTCTTTTTTCCCCTATCTGGTGGCCTGACTCACTGATTTTTTTCTACTTTTTTTTTTTCTAGTATGACCGTGCTTCTCACGGCTAAAACAAGCTCCAGGAAATGGAGTTCCTTTATTCACTCTCAGTCCTGCCATTGCCTGTGCTAGCAGAGTAGCCTTATGCAGATTACTTCCAATACCATCACAGGCCTTGATATAATCAACTAAATGTGCTTTCCCGAATTTAAAAGGAAAAGGCTCAAATGTAGCTATAATATTTCCCTGCTGATCTGGGGGGTATATTCTAACAGGGAGCTGCCAAGCCTCTAAATCACCCTCTCAGCTAACTTGCTGAATTCCTGCCTGAATAGAACTAAGAGCAGTCTCTTGAGGCGCTGCTTGAACAGTCACGGGGCAACTACTTTTCACCCAGTGTCCTCTGGAAAAGAAAGTTCTGGAGGGTATTTTCTTCAAAATAATAATGAGGGGTGCAGAAGGATAGGGATGAACCTCTCCCTCCTTTGCCGCTTTAGCTTTAGCTGGCAAATAAACATGCTATGTAACCTCTTCTATTACTTC
>NW_016892159.1:0-2330 GCF_001698545.2 Rhinopithecus bieti | reverse complement strand
CTATACAAAATATATATATTCTTACACAATTATATATATTAATATATAATTATATATTTATATATTGTCACTTTATGTTTAACATTATTATTATATAGTTATTTCTATCCTTATAATATATATTTACTACTATTTAGGTTAGTCTATTTCATTAAAAGTTTATTTAAGCATCTTAATGACTATAGAACATATCAACTTTGGGTTGATTTTCATGGGCTTATTAGGAATATTATATTTGTTGCTAATAAAATAATATTTCTTCTTTTGCTTTTCAAAATTTTTTTAAGTAGAGAAGAGGTCTCCCTATATTGCCTAGGCTGGTCTCAAACTCCTGAGCTCAGCTAATCTTCCTGCTTGGGCCTCCCAAGGTGCTGGGATTACAGATGTAAGCCACTGCGCCTGGCTATATTTCCTTTTCCTAACAATTAAAGTTATTTAATTATTTTTTTCTTATTGCGATGACCAGAAACTTTCAAATCACTCTTATGTGATAAAGGTGAAAATCAGAGTCTGTTTTGTATTTCTAACCATGATAGTATAGATCTTGTGCTTCACTAGTAAATTGATGATTGGGCTTGTAGTAAGGAATGTTAAGGAAGTATCCTATTATTCCTCATGAGATTTTACTAATAACCAGCACTGATTTCTATCAAATGTCATTACGGTATGATTTATCATCAAATTTTAAACTAGGTCAGTTGAAGTACTTATAGTTTCAAAATAATTTATTAATCACCTATTATTTTGCAGTAGAGGAATAGTTCTGTTCCATCATTCTGGGCTGTTATTTCATTTATTTTAGATTCTATTGGAAAGAATATGTAAAACATTTTACTACATATTTAGAACAGTGATGAGTTTAAATTAGTATTTTCTAAAGTTATATGACCATAAAATAAACCTGTGAAAAGTACATTTAAAAGGTCTTTTCCTTTTAATGGTTTTGCAAAATTCTACATACAACTTCACAATTCACATCAGCATGTTCAAGGTTATTAAAGGTTCAACGACATCACAAAATAAAGACATTTATTCAATTTTATTCTGCTTAGAGCATTCCAAATTTATTTGAATGTGGCATATTTTTTCTGAACATCTACTAAGAAACTGCTTTGTGCTATTCAGAACATATTTTGGAAATACTAGCTTAAATAAATAATTGTTACCATTCCACTAATTTTCTATATAATCAGTTATTTTATGTCTTAGTATTTACTACTACATTTGTGCAAAATAAGTGCTACTCCCTATTTTTTCCCATGTTGAGCTTTTCACAGAATGAGCACATCAGATTTGGCTACCTATACCTTTTAACTGAGATGTTCCCAATAAAATGATGAATCTTATTACAAATAATCAAACATAACAAAATAGCTCAAAATGGAAAATTACCAAAAGACATAGCTTAGGCAAGGTAAGTCACTTCATTTTGGAAAGGATTATATGTTTTCAAAGAATGAAAGTAATACTACTATGAATAACCATAACAAAATATAAACATAATTAAGCTTTAATTTACAACTCACTTTCACATACATCTTACTATTTACACACACACACACACAGAGAGACACGATCAATTAATGTTTACCCAAGGAGATGAATTTTCCAAAGTGAAAGTTTGTGACCACAGAATTGAAGTCCCGGGTTTAGTAGTCTAGTCTAACTGGCCCTCCCTATGTCACAATGTTAAATGTATGGTCTCATTCTATTACAAAAGAAGGAAGTGTGGCAGGGACAACAAATACCATGTTTTCTGTGAACTGTTTCCTCTTACTGGTTACAAACTCTGTTTCCAACCCCAGCTGCTGGGAGGTTCGGGGCAAAATGACTGAGTCCTGGACAATAAATGTTTTCTACAAACTGTTATAAGTTAGGTAAAACTCAGACTGGTTCTCACAATATTCTGTGCAATTCTCTAACCCTTTCTTTCTTATCTATCTTTACATCACAGAACCTGTATTCAACATGTAAATGTCAGTAGATGAAAGAGTCTTGAATCTTTGACTCACTGCTTGAAGGGAAGTCCAAAGGAAATAGTCCAGCACTAATCTGATGGTTTTAGTGGAAAATAAACTTTCATTATGCTAAGTCCCTAAAATTTGAAAGTTGTTTGTTAAAGCAATTAGAGTTAATCTTTCTGAAAATACTAGGACCTACCTGTTCTGAACTGACTTGATTTAAACCTTGATACTTTTGTTTTGCTTCCCCTTCCAATTAATGTGTTTTGTTACATCGAATATTAAACACCTAATTTAAAACTCTTTATGAAAAGCCACTTGAGATTGAGAATTCGATTAATTTCCAACTTAACAAAATTATCAATGAAT
>NW_016892158.1:0-1319 GCF_001698545.2 Rhinopithecus bieti | reverse complement strand
CTGGCCTTCATTGTTGCTAGCCATGGCCCTTTGTTGCTGGACACAGAGGCACAGCAGAGGACTCCAGTAGCCCTTGCAGCCTCTGCAGACCTCCCACAACTTTTGCCATCAAAGATCACACAGGTGCCAATGTCACAGACTCTTAACTGTCTGAGCTGACAAGACTCAGTGTCCCCCCTAGACCTCAAGTCACCGCACACACCACACTTGGTATCTTGTGCCCTTAGACCCAGTGCCATGCCCCAGAGTGCCTCTTTCCTTCCCTACCCTCTCTCCACACCCACAGGTGAAGGTCTGTCCTTACTGATGGCAGCTCATAAAGTCAGGAAGAGGTAACTTTTCATCAAATGCACACATACCTTTGCAAGAATACAAGGATCATAAGGAATTTGGGAAAGATGATACCACCAAAGGAACACAATAAACTCTAGTAACTGACCCCAAAGAATTAGAGATACATGAATTGCCTGAAAATAGTTTAAAATAAGTTTACATTCAGCCTGGGCAAGTAGTGAGACCCTGTCTATACAAAATATATAAAATTAGCTGGATGTAGTGGCACGTACTGAAACTTCCACCTCCCACGTTCAAGCGATTCTCCTGCGTCATCCCCCCAAGTAACTGGGATTACAGGCATCTGCCACCGCAGCAGGCTAATTTTGTGTTTTAGTAGAGATAGGGCACCACGTTTGCCAGGCTGGTCTCGAACTCCTGACCTTAAGTGATTTGCCTGCCTCGGCTCTGAAAGTGCTGGGATTACAGGCATGAGCCACCACTCCTGGCTGTGCTAGTTTTAACATAGTGCCTTGACATAATAGGTAGTTGGTGAATGTTGCTGACAGGAACATCTATTTCAATTATAAGCTTGCTTTAATGCCAGTTATGAGTTCTAAATTTTGCCTTAAACAGTTTAGTTATCATCTCCTCCAGGAAGTTTTCCTGATTCCTGCCGCCTATGATTTAGGTCTTCTCTTCTTAATTTACATGTCATAGCACTAATCACTCTGTTTATAATATATGATGCTCCTTGAGAGAGGATATACTGTATCTTTCACACAGGGCCAAACCGTGTAGCACTTAACAGTGATTTGTAAATGTTTGTTAAATGTTAAAGGTAATAAATGAATGCAATAAACAGCCCAAAATATAATCACTAATTTTTTAGCTGTTTTAAAATTATGAATAAGTACCTTTTCTGGATTTAAAGAATTTTAGGGAAGCCATGACAGATACCAAGAGATTATCTATTCTCATCAGCAAACATTAATGAAAAAAAGTTTGTTTATCTTATTTTTTAGAAAAAGCTCTTTATAACCTGT
>NW_016892157.1:0-881 GCF_001698545.2 Rhinopithecus bieti | reverse complement strand
CATTTCTCTAATGACCAGTGATTATTAGATATTTTCATATGTTTCTTGGCCACGTACATGCCTGCTTTTGAGAAGTGTCTGCTCATATCCTTTGCCCACTATTTGACGGGTTTGTTTTTTTTTTTTTTTTTTTTCTTTTTTTTTTTTTGTAAACTTGTTTAAGTTCTTTGTAGATTCTGGATATTAGCCTTTTATCAGATGGATAGGTTGCAAAATTTTCTCCCATTCTGTAGGTTGGCTGTTTAACTCTGATGATCATTTCTTTTGCTGTGCAGAAGCTCTTTAATTAGATCCCATTTGTCAATTTTGGCACTGTTGTCATTGCTTTTGGTGTTTTAGTCATGAAGTCTTTGCCCATGCCTATGTCCTGAATGTTATTGCCTGGGTTTTCTTGTAGAGTTTTATGGTTTTGGGTCTTACGTTTAAAACCCCATTTTGTAAAAGGGAAAGTAAGACCCTCAGAGGTTAAATAATTTTGCAATCTGTATCTTGCAAAAGATCAGTTTGTTACTATGCATTGCTACATCTGTGTCTATTTAGTTTCCTATATTTTAGGGATAATACTACATATTATAGAAGTTAATAGCAGATAATGGATGTAAGATGTCTAACATAGTGAAAAGTACTGAAGTAGTGTATTTAGAATACTCCTGCTTTCCTTTCTTCCAGTTTATCCTTACTGTTCAAAATGTGGTCCCCTGAAGACCATCTGGAAACTTGTTAGAAAAAAAAGAGTTTGGCTGGGCGCGGTGGCTCAAGCCTGTAATCCCAGCACTTTGGGAGGCCGAGACGGGCAGATCACGAGGTCAGGAGATTGAGACCATCCTGGCTAACACGGTGAAACCCCGTCTCTACTAAAAATATAAAAAATTAGCCGGGCG
>NW_016892156.1:0-836 GCF_001698545.2 Rhinopithecus bieti | reverse complement strand
AAATTTTTTCAACTCGGGAGGGTGAGCTTTGCTCATGGCGTATACTCCACCGGCTCACAGACTCCTTGGAACGGAATAAATATTCTTTATTAATATCTTAACATGTCTTGCTTCTTCTTATCATTTGAACCTCAACCCAAATACTATATCCTCAAAGAGGTCTGTATTCATCTCCCTAATGATCTCCTCCCATCCCCTTATCCAGTGATTGTCTATTACATTATTTGGTTTTATTGTCATCATAGCAGTTATCATTATCTAACTTTTCTTGTTTAATTTTATATTTTGTATTCTTTTGCTGTAATGTATGCTCCACTAGGGCAGAGACGTTGATTGTCTTGTTGAATGTTGTATCCCTAGAACACCCAAAATCTTAGAATATGCCCAGCGTAGTGCGTATTTGTACAATATCAGTACATATTCATTGAATGAATGAATGAATGAATGAATAAACCAAATTATAACCTGGAGAGTGACCATTAAGCCCAAAATCAAAGCAGTACTGGTGTGCTGGATGACGTTATTTGACTCGTTGAATAATTCATATGCTCCATTAGAAAACAACATATACCCCTTCCATCATGCAGATAAATCTATGATGGGGAATTGAATACTTAGGTCAGCTGGTGAGGTCACTCTCCACTTTGGAAAGGTCTTGAGAGACATTGGAAAATTGTCCCTTTTGGATGTAACCCTTCCTAAATTTCTTACAAACATAGATCTTCTCTGTTTATACATAATCTCTTTTCATGAAGCATAAAGCAATTGATTGGGGCACAGCTATTGATATACATATGTTTCTGACACTGTTCTCTGGGCACCTTGATTTAAATTTA
>NW_016892155.1:0-726 GCF_001698545.2 Rhinopithecus bieti | reverse complement strand
AAAAAAAGGGAATTTTAGACCAATATCCCTGATGAAAATCGATGAAAATCCTCCATAAAATACTGGCAAACCGAATCCAGCAGCACATCAAAAGTTTATCCACCACTATCAGGTTCACTTCATCCCTGGGATGCAAGGCTGGTTCAACATATACAAATCAATAAAGGTAATCCATCATATAAATAGAACCAAAGACAAAACCACATGATTATCTCAATAGATGCAGAAAAGGCTTTTGACAAAATTCAACAACGCTTCATGCTAAAACTCTCAATAAACTAGGTATTGACGGGACGTATCTCAAAATTATAAGAGCTATTTATGACAAATCCACGGCCAATATCATACTGAATGGGCAAAACTGGAAGCATTCCCTTTGAAAACTGGCACAAGACAGGGATGCCTTCTCTCATCACTCCTATTCAACACAGTGTTGGAAGTTCTGGCCAGGGCAATCAGGAACTCGGGTGAGTTGTGTGCAGGAAAGAATTTTCTAGCAGCTCTCACTGAGATGCCCCTGAG
Source organism: Rhinopithecus bieti (assembly GCF_001698545.2). Classification (NCBI taxonomy): domain Eukaryota; kingdom Metazoa; phylum Chordata; class Mammalia; order Primates; family Cercopithecidae; genus Rhinopithecus; species Rhinopithecus bieti. Next base: position 204 of record NW_016892155.1, on the reverse strand, counting down.
GTCAGGAAACCTTGGCTATCCAGGAACAGACTTGGAGAATATGCCTATGTGATTTTAGAAAGTTTAAGCCATTCTGGCAGTCATTAAAAGTCAGGAAACAACAGGTGCTGGAGAGGATGTGGAGAAATAGGAATGCTTTTACACTGTCGGTGGGACTATAAACTAGTTCAACCATTGTGGAAGACAGTGTAGTGATTCCTCAAG
>NW_016892154.1:0-578 GCF_001698545.2 Rhinopithecus bieti | reverse complement strand
AGATAATTTTGTTGGAGAGAAAGCTTCTGGATGCTTCAGAATATGCCACTTCACCTGAATGGTAACCATTACACTTGTAAATAAGACAAAATAGCAAGAAAATGTAAACATATGTTTTGATTATTTCCTTTTGAAAATCAATCAGATCATTTTATTTTCAAAGAAAAGTGCAAATAAAATATGGTTACTGCTTATTTGAAATCCATGAAAATGCTGCAATGAAGGACCTGTTGTCCAAAACTGCTTTCTCTTCCCAGGCTTACTTTCTTTGCCTTCGTTGTTTTCTGCTGCCACTGCTGCTTTGGAATTTGCTGTTATGTGTAATAAACCCCATCACAGTGTTTGTGGATAAATCAAGAAATATTCACTGGAGATCTTGTCACAGGGTCACAGGCCATAGTCCAGACTTAATCCCTGCTCTCCCTTCCCATGCTTCTCAGTCTGTTTAGGCTCTCTCTCTTCTTCCAAATTCTCCATCTCTTGACTCTACTAGCCTTTGGAGGTGACCTTTCTGTTTTCCGTCTCCCAAGAATGTCACACGCCTATATCGTAGTGGGCCAGTGAAGGAAGGGGCACTG
>NW_016892153.1:0-631 GCF_001698545.2 Rhinopithecus bieti | reverse complement strand
TAAGAAGAAAGTGACCTCCAAAAAGATGGCTAAATTTGGAAATAAGCTATATGATTTCAATAAATATTTGACTATCCTCTGCCTCTCTCAGAGTGTCACTATGTCCCTGCAATTTTGACTATAGGTTCCTCAAAAAACTATTTGAATATTTTATGCCTTTGTACTTATTGGCATATGCAGCAGCACTGAAGCTCTTTTCTTGACTGAGACTCAGCTGTCCATGGAGCAATCAGAACTTGGGAGAAAGTTTCAAGGAGTTACCCAAACTATTGATTTGGGACTCATTTTGAAGCACATTGTTTATTTGAATTTGTGAATGCATAAATTTCTGTATGATCACTAATTTCTTCTGTACTCTGCACCTCTTGTTTCACCCTCCTATCTGGGAGAGTCATCTACCTGGAACACTGAGAGTTCTCACTAATTTTCCCTTTTAAAATTCAACTAAATATTAACAGCTGAGCCAATTTTATAAATTGATTCTTGAGGTAAGTAAACAAAATACTAGAGAAAGTGACCCCATAGTTTATACTTAACTTTCAGTCACTTCTGGTATTTTCATTATTATCTTTCTTTCTTACACTCTGCTTGTAAAATCTGACTTTACAGTTACAAAAAGATTTGTCACAGG
>NW_016892152.1:0-252 GCF_001698545.2 Rhinopithecus bieti | reverse complement strand
GGGAGACTTTAACACCTCACTGTCAATATTAGACAGGTCAATGAGACAGAAAATTAACAAGGATATTCAGGACTTGAACTCAGCTGTGGACCAAGCAGACCTAATAGACATCTACAGAACTCTCCACTCCAAATCAACAGAATATACATTCTTCTTAGCACCACGTCACACTTATTCTAAAATTGACGACATAATTGGAAGTAAAACACTCCTCAGCAAATGCAAAAGAACTGAAATCATAACAAACAGTCT
>NW_016892151.1:0-571 GCF_001698545.2 Rhinopithecus bieti | reverse complement strand
CCAAAAAAATCTTTGAAATATATACTTTTAGTCCTTCATTCTGTTGATATGATGTATCACATTGATTGATTTTCATATTGAGTCATCCTTGCATCCCAAGGATAAATACCACTAAGAATAATCTTTTAAATGTATTACTGAAATTGGTTTTATAGTATTTTGTTGAGGATTTCTGCTCATTATTCATCAGAGATACTGGCCTATAGTTTTTTGTTTTGTTTTGTTTTGTTTTTTTTCTGTGTCTTTGTCTGGTTTCGTAATGAGATAAGACTGGCCTCATAGAATGAGTTTCAAAGGATTTCCTCCTCCTTTAATTTTCAGAATAATTTGAGTAGCACCAATAAGAGTTCTTTAAGTATTTGTTCAAATTCAGCAGTGAAGCCATCAGGTGCCAAGTTTTCTTTGCTGACAGACTTCTTATTACAACTTTGATTTCATTACTTGTTATCAGTCTGGGTTTTGAATTTCTTCATAGTTCAGTCTTGGCAGTTGTATTCATCTAGAAATTTGTCCACTTCTTCTAGATTTTCCAATTTATTGGTATGTATTTGCTCATAGTAGTTTTGAATCA
>NW_016892150.1:0-252 GCF_001698545.2 Rhinopithecus bieti | reverse complement strand
ATTGATAATTGAAGGTCTTCTCCGTGACCCTATAACACTCCAATACCACCTGTTGTCAGTGCAAACAAGGGCATAGCCCGAAAGCACTGAGGCCACTGACAACCCATAGCGTTCCTATCAAAAAATCCTTAACCCAGCAGGTTTCCTAACAGAGGATCTAAATCTTAATTAATCACCATACAAAGGTCTGACCAGATCTAGGAGGATCTCCCTTCAGGACAGGATGATAGATGGTTCCTCCCAGGCAATTAA
>NW_016892149.1:0-251 GCF_001698545.2 Rhinopithecus bieti | reverse complement strand
GTAACCAATGACCAGTAATATAAGCAATCATGCATATGTAATGAAGGCTCCATAACAACCCAAAAGGAGAGCCTTCAGAGGAGCTTCTGGATAGGTGAACACTTGGAGGCTCCCGCAGTGTGGTGCACCCAGGGAGAGCACCAAGTCTCAACGCCCCTTCTCCCATGCCTCACCTCACTGATCCCTTCCATCTGGCTGTTCATCTGTCAACTCTGTAATATCCTTTATAATAGGTAAAGTGTTTACACTAT
>NW_016892148.1:0-251 GCF_001698545.2 Rhinopithecus bieti | reverse complement strand
AAGGCAAACATGTTTTATTCGATAAGTGGTTTGTGATGAGCAGAGTGTAACTATGACATACTTAAAAAAAGAGCTCTGTGGTAGGTAGCAGTTTGCCTCTGCCATTAAACAATTTTGTAACCTTTGGGAATGGAGGTCTTGATTTTTTTCTTTTGTACAGTGAATGTATGTGTGTGTAGTGTGTTTGGTAAAATTAAATAGTTGAGGTACTTTCATTTATTGTTAGAATTCTATACGTACTTTCATTTAGT
>NW_016892147.1:0-276 GCF_001698545.2 Rhinopithecus bieti | reverse complement strand
GCTGTGAGGTGTGATGATGGCGGTGAGTTGTGAGGGTGTGATGGGGTGAGCTGTGGCGGGATTATGGGGGGGGGGGTGTGAGGGTGTGATGATGGGGGGTGGCTGTGAGGGTGTGATGATGGGGTTGGCTGTGAGGGTGTGATGATGGTGTGAGCTGTGAAGTGTGATGGAGGTGGGCTGTGAAGGTGTGATACTGGGTGTAGCTGTGAGGTGTGATGATGGCGGTGAGCTGTGAGGGTGTGATGGGTGTGAGCTGTGAGGGTGTGATGATGGGGG
>NW_016892146.1:0-883 GCF_001698545.2 Rhinopithecus bieti | reverse complement strand
ACTGGTGCTAAAACAGAGATATAGACCAATGGAACAGAACAGAGGCCTCAGAAACAATGCCACACATCTACAACCTGATCTTTGACAAACCTGACAAAAGCAAGTGATGGGGAAAAGATTCCCTATTTAATAAATGATGTTGGGAAAACTGGCTAACCGTATGCAGAAAACTGAATCCGGACCCCTTCCTTACACCTTATACAAAATTATCTCAAGATGGATTAAAGACTTAAATGACTTAAATGTAAGACTTAAAACCAAAGAAAACCTAGACAATATCAATCAGGGCATAGGCATGGGCAAAACTTCATGACTAAAACACGAAAAGCAATGGCAACAAAAGCCAAAATTGACAAATGGGATCTAATTAAACTAAAGAGCTTCTGCACAGCAAAAGAAACTATCATCAGACTGAACAGGCAACCTACAGAACGGCAGAAAAGTTTAGCAATCTACCCATCTGACAAAGGCCTAATATCCAGAATCTATAAGGAACTTAAACAAATTTACAAGAAAAGAGAAATGCAAATCAAAACCACAATGAGATACCATCTTGTGCCAGTTAGAATGGTGATCATTAAAAGTCAGGAAACAATAGATGCTAGAGAGGATGTGGAGAAATAGGAATGCTTTTACACTGTTGGTGGGAGTGTAAATTAGTTCAACCATTGTGGAAGACAGTGTGGCGATTCCTCAAGGATCTACAAGCAGAAATAACATTTGACCCAGCAATCCCGTTACTGGGTATATACCCAAAGGATTATAAATCATTCTACTACAAAGACCATACACACGTATGTTTATTGCAGCACTACTCACAATAGCAAAGACTTGGAACCAACCAAATGCCTATCAATGATAGATTGGATAAAGAAAATGTGGC
>NW_016892145.1:0-1321 GCF_001698545.2 Rhinopithecus bieti | reverse complement strand
TTTTTTTGAGATGGAGTCTCGCTCTTGTTGCCCAGGTTGGATTGCATGGCGTGACCTCAGCTCACCGCAACCTCTGCCTCTGGGTTCAAGCAATTATCCTGCCTCAGTCCCCAAGTAGCTGGGATTACAGATGTGCACCACCACACCCGGCTAATTTTGTATATTTTAGTGGAGATGGGGTTTCTCCATGTTGGTCAGGCTGGTCTCGAACTCCTGACCTCAGGTGATCCACCCACCTCAGCCTCCCAAAGTGCTGGGATTACAGGTGTGAGCCACCATGCCTGGCATGTTTTAAGAAAGTTTACAAAGTTGTGTTGGGCCACATTCAAAGCTGTCCTGTGCCCATGGGCTGTGGGTTGGACAAGTTTGCAATGGATGTTTAGCACCATCCCTGGCTTCTACCCACTAGATGCCAGTAACACTCCCACCCCATCCCAGCCGTGACACTCCCACCCTCATCCCAGCTGTGACAACCAAAATGTCTCCAGATATCGCCAAATATCCCCGGGGTGGGAGCAGGGGGGTGGGGAATGGGCTCCAGTTGAAAAGCACTGCTTTGACCCAAGTTCTTTCCTCTGGGAAAGTCCTACTGATGCCTTCTTTCCTATTATTAAGAAAGAGCTGCTGTTCAACTCCACTATCTATACCTTTCCATCATGGGATGAACCCAATCATGAGAACATCCAAGGCTGGGCTCCCATGGGAGGAGACCCCACTTCCTCTGAGTTACCCTGCCCTGTAGCCAACCTCTAGTCTTGTAGAAAGAGTGGTGGGGATTGAGAGTAAGACGAGAGAAGGAAGGCAAGTTGGATGGTGGAATGACTGACAGGTCGCTGATGTCCCGTTTCAAAGCAGAGTCTTGAAAAGCTTTTCCATGGTGCAGGTGTGGTCAAGTTGAGCAGATTGTGAGTGAGAAGGACACTAGTTGGGAAGGGTGTCCCCGGATTCTCAACACCAAAGTGTCACGAGGGTGCAGCTGGATCTGGAGTAGAGCTTGGAGAAACACTCCTGGGAACACAGGGAGATTGGTCCTTTGGTTTTGCCCAACCACATTTATGACAGGTTGAGTACCCCTTATCTGTGACGCTTGGGATCAGAAGAGCTTCAGATTTCAGATATTTTGGATTTTGGAATATCTGCATATACATAATGAGATATCTTGGTGACAGCTCCCAAGTCAAAACAGGAAATTCATTTATGTTTCCTATATACCTTATACACATAGCAGAGGTAATTGTATATTTCTAATAATTAATATTCTAATAATTATATATTTCTAATAATACATATAGCAGAGGTAATTTTATATTAGCAGAGGTAA
>NW_016892144.1:0-879 GCF_001698545.2 Rhinopithecus bieti | reverse complement strand
TTTATCCATTTCATCTAGATTTTCAAGTTTATTTGCGTAGAGATGTTTATAGTATTCTCTGATGATAGTTTGTATTTCTGTGGGATCAGTGGTGATATACGCTTTATCATTTTCTATTGCATGTATTTGATTCTTCCCTCTTCATTATTAGTCTTGCTAGCAGTCTATCAATTTTGTTGATCTTTTCAAAAAACCAGCTCCTGGACTGATTGATTTTTTGAAGGTTTTTTGTATCTCTATCTCCTTCAGTTCTGCTCTGATCTTAGTTATTTCTTGCCTTCTGGTAGCTTTTGAATTTGTTTGCTCTGGCTTCGCTAGCTCTTTTAATTGTAATGTTAGGGTGTCGATTTTAGATCTTTCCTGCTTTGTCTTGTTGGTATTTAGCCAAGACAATCCTAAACAAAAGAACAAAGCTGGAGGCATCAGGCTACCTGACTTCAAACTATACTACAAGGCTACAGTAACCAAAACAGCATGGTACTGATACCAAAACAGATATATAGACCAATGAAACAGAGCAGAGGCCTCAGAAATAACACCACACATCTACAACCATCTGATCTTTGACAAACCTGACAAAACAAGCAATGGGGAAAGTATTCCCTATTTAATAAATGGTGCTGGGAAAACTGTCTAGCTACATGTAGAAAGCTGAAACTGGATCCCTTCCTCATACCGTATACAAAATTAACTTAAGATAGATTAAAGACTTAAATGTAAGACCTAACACTGTAAAACCCTACAAGAAAACCTAGGCAATACCACTGAGGACATAGGCATGGGCAAAACTTCATGACTAAAACGCCAAAAGCAATGGCAACAAAAGCCACAATAGACGAATGGAATGTAATGAAACTAAAGAGCTTCTGCACAGTGAAA
>NW_016892143.1:0-1121 GCF_001698545.2 Rhinopithecus bieti | reverse complement strand
TTATTTTAAAGTTACTACCCTTCCACCAACCATGAGTATCTAACGACTATATATTTTACTTACTTATTTTGTTTCCCATCTATCTCTCTCCACTAAAATTTAATCCCCAGAAGAACAGGAAATTTTGTCTGTGTTGTTTCCTCTTCTATGCTCAGCATCTAGATCAATGCCTGACACATGATATGTGCTCAGTAGATACCTATTGATGTCTGTGATGCTCTTCATAATGTCAAAATTTTCTATCCATCCATGGCTGAGTTTTGCTGTCTGCTTTCCTGACCAGTTGCTTGATTATACACCTCTGCCACAAGCAGTCACAAAATGTGCATTCTAACATAGGATTTGATTCTCTTTATTGTCTTTTCCCTCTGCTTCCAGTTTTATCAATTTATAGTACTTTGTTAGCCATTATAGGCTAATCATGATTGCCAGTACACATGTAATCCCAGAATTAAAAGCCACCTGAAATAAGCAAGCAAAGTGGCACTCGCCACTCCACCTGAAGGAGGGGTAGCTAAGTTTGATTGGATCACATTGGCCAAGAACGAGCAATGGTGCACACCCAAGCTTATTGGATATGAAGGAAGTGTATGTCAATTATGCCCTTGGGTATTACAATGTGTGTTTATGGATGAGTGATTTGAATGAACATTGCTGTATGGGACACTGCTAAAACAGGTATTCCTCCCTTGTAAACTAATGCATCTGTGTAAGGTACATTAAATTGGCAAGTGGGGATGTAGGTGTTCCTTTAGGTAGAGTAAATTATTTAACTGGAAACGTTTAACAGCTTCCTACATGTGGTCATTTCTAAGGTTTTCACCAGCATTCAGAAGGGTAGGAGGAAAAGTGATTGTAAGTTCTTACGGTGGTATAGTTCACTGGCTATTAAATAACCTAATAATAGCCTAGTGTTGATAATGCATTAACATATCTGCTTTTGTCTTATGGTACACTAATATTTTCACTTGTACATTTGCAGTTCTCCTTATTGTAAGAAGTTCCAATGTCAACAGCATAAGGTAGAAGTAATTCTCATATATAATTTTAGACATTTGCATGAATGCAAATGGTGGTAGTCAAAAGAGCAGATATGTTCCAAATAATTCATATTGATTTAT
>NW_016892142.1:0-1962 GCF_001698545.2 Rhinopithecus bieti | reverse complement strand
CCTGAGATCAGGAGTTTGAGACAAGCCTGACCAACATGGTAAAATCTCATCTCTACTAAAAACACAAAAATTAGCCAGTGTGGTGGTGGGCACCTGTAATCCCAGCTACTCAGGAGGCTGAGGCAGGAGAATCACTTGAAACCGGGAGGTGGAGGTTGCAGTGAGCCGAGATCGCGCCACTGCACTCCATCCTGGGCGTCAGAGCAGGGCTCTGTCTCAAAAAAAAAAAAAAAAAAAAAGCAAAAGAGGAAGAAAAGCTGTGACATGTGCCCATCCCAGAGCATGTCTTCTGTTATTGTTAATCAGAGTGTGTGTCACACTTCCTGGGGCCACTGAAGTCACTAACCCTCACAGAAAGGATCGGAATTTTCCTACTCTAAAAGGAGAAACAGGGCAAAATATAGAAGCTAGGCTGATGGGAAATAGAGAAGAGGGCTATTTCTCTACAAACACGTTATCAAAAAAAAAACAATGCTTTGGCCGGGCACGGTGGCTCATAGCTGTAAGCCCAGCACTTTGAGAGGCTGAGGTGGGTGGATCATTTGATATCAGGAGTTCAAGATCAGCCTGACCAACATGATAAAACCCTGTCTCTACTATAAATACAAAAAAATTAGCCAGCCATGGTGGCACACACCTGTAATCCCAGCTACTCAGGAGGCTAAGGCAGGAGAATCGTTTGAACCTGGGAGGCAGAGGTTGCAGTCCGCTGAGATCGCACCATTGCACTCCAGCCTGGGTGACAGAGAGAGAGTCTGTCTCAAAAAAAAAAAAAAAAACTTTTTTGACAAAATGTGAAGGTCGTATGATGATAAAATGGAAGTAACATGCAAGCAGGAGAGTTGGCAGTCTCATTCCTCACACCAACAGCAAACTAAGTCTCTGCCTCCCACCCCACTACTTTCTAGGCTGGAACTCTGTCTTGTGTCTTCCAAGGTATAGAAAATCCTAGAAAGAAGGCTTTTGCCCTAGTACAGAAGACAAGGGACAGTGTCCTCTTCCTCTCCTGACAGTCCAGGAGACCTGTCCTGCCCCTACCCCACCCCAGGAATAGGCCGCTCTAAACCCATAAATATGACCAGGTCTCTTAACATACTGAGATCCCTGCTCATTTTGGAATATAAACTTACACCTAGGACCTGGATTAATAAGTCTTCTAGGGCTTGCTTATCTTTAGAAGAAATGCTTACCTTCGGAAATGGCTTTTTTCACAGCTGCCACGTAGGTCTCTGGCTCATCGTCACAGGTGAGCTCCTGCCAGTGGGCCCAATCTGGAAAGAAGTCTAGGAACTCCTCTCTGTCCCGCACCCCGCAGAGTAGCCTGACCACGCGTTGTGGAGGATGGAAGGCTCTCTGCAGCAGAGGCAGCAAGGCCGGCTGGTAGAAGTGCTGCACCAGCTCTGCGGACAGCAGCACCACGACACAGCGGGTGCTGAGGAAAAGGTTTAGGTCCTCTGCCGAGAAGGAGGCCTCGGGGCCCAGCCTGTGAGTTAGTATCTTCTGGCTGCAGACTTGCCGACTGGACAGGAACAGGGTCTGCAGATACTGGCACCATTCCTCAGCATCCGGGCTGTAGATGATAAGGATGTCGCATCCTCTGGGCACCCCTGAGCAAGAATGAGGCACAGAAGCATGTTAGCACACCTGTCCTTCTAGGTGGCTCCCCAGAATCTGCAAAGGTAGAGCATCCAGACGCCAGGTCTGGCACCCACAGTCTGTCATGGTGTGCCTTCAGCACACCAGCACACCTCACTCACTCATTTCTTTCCCCATTTACAGTCTGTGTTCCAATCATACCAGACTCCTTGTCTTAGACCAAACATACCACACTGTTTTATTTATTTATTTATTTATTTATTTATTTATTTAGAGACTGAGTCTTGCTCTATCACCCAGGCTGGAATGCAGTGGCCCAATCTCAGCTCACTGCAACCTCTGCCTCCCGGGTTCAAGCGATTCTCC
>NW_016892141.1:0-1723 GCF_001698545.2 Rhinopithecus bieti | reverse complement strand
ATTCTTAAAAATCTCAAAATTCATCCATGAGGGTTGGAATTATCTTCTTCCAAACTCCTGTTAATATTGATATTTTGACTCCTCCTATGGATCACATGTTCTTAATGGCACCTAGAATGGTGAATTGTTTCCAGAGGCTTTCACTTGACTTTGTCCAGATACATCAGATTAATCACTATCTATGGCAGCTATAGCCTTATGAAATGTCTGGTTTTTTGTTTGTTTGTTTGTTTGTTTTTTGAGACAGGGTCTTGCTCTGACACCCAGGCTGACTGCAGTGGTGTGATTTTGGCTCAATGAAACCTCCGACTCTAGGGCTAAAGTGATCCTCCCTGCTCAGCCTCTTGAGTAGTTGAGACTATAGGACTGGGTAATTTTTTCTGCTTTTGTAGAGATGGGGATTTGCCATGTTGCACAGGCTGGCTTTGAACTCCTGAGCTCAAGCAATCTGTCGGCTTCAGCCTCCCAAACTGTTGGGATTACAGGTGTGAGCCACCACACTTGGCCCAAAATATATCTCTTAAATAGTACATATTGAATGTTGAAATTACTCCTTGATTCATGGGCCACATTGTTTTGTACATCTTCATCAGAGTTCTTGGATGACTAGGTGCACTATCAATAAGCAGTAATATTTTAAAGGAATCTTTTCTCTGAGCAGATCTCAAGAGTAGGCTTAAAATATTCAGTAAACCATGCTATAAACAGATGTGTTCTCCTTCGGGCTTTGCTCTTCTATTTACAGAGCACAGGCAGAGTCACAATTCAGCATAATTCGTAAGGGCCCTAGGATTTTGGAATGGTCAATGAGCATTGGCTTCTGCTGAAAGTCACCAGCTGTGCCAGCCTCTAACAAAAGGGTCAGCCTGCCCTTTGTGCATTTGAAGCCAGGCATTGAAGTCTTCTAACTATGAAAGTCCTAGATGGCATATTCTTCCTAAAGAATATAATTTTGTCTACATTGAGAATCTGTTTTTTGGTGTAGTCACCCTTATCAATTATCTTAGCTATTTCTTCTGGATAACTTACTGTAGTTTGCTTCACCAAAGAAGAGAAAGCAGAAAGGCAAGGCACCTCCCTGCAACTTATTTTGTAAGGGCACGAATACCATTCATAAGGGCTCAGCTTTTATGACTAAATAACCTCTTAGGGGCCCCACCTCCTAATACTATCATATTGGTAATTAACTTTCAACATATAAATTTTGTGAAGACACATTCAGACCATAGCAAGACCCTTATGTTCCCAGACTCAAGTCTTTAGGTGAAGCTAAATGTCTTCTCTTTTCACTAAATATATTTCTTTCATATGATTCAGTTTCTTCTCCTGAAATTATTTCCCTAGATCTGTCCTTTAAGTTTCTTATTTTCTTTTAATGATTTGTGTGTGTCTTTGTTCTATTTTGAGACTTTCCTTGATTTTTTAGTTCACTAACTTCAGTCTTCAATATTTAGCATCTTTTCAGAAATTTTAAATTCAAAAATTATGTTCCAAAGAAAGTTTGATATATTCTAATTACATCCTTTAAGAGTTCACTTCTTTCTCTTCCATTAATCTGTTTAAATGGGGATCATCTGTATTATGGTTATATTGCATTTCTTCTCTCATGTTACTGAGAACCTATAAATGAGTTATATTTTTCATTACTTAAGCATTGTTTTGTGTTTCCCACAAAACATCCATGAAAGTAAGAGCTTTTTAATGTGTTTTTTTATCTTTTTGT
>NW_016892140.1:0-740 GCF_001698545.2 Rhinopithecus bieti | reverse complement strand
GCACTAAACATGGAAAGGAACAAACGGTACTAGCCACTGCAAAAGCATGCCAAATTGTAAAGACCATCAATGTTATGAAGAAACTGCATCAAATAATGGTCAAAACAGCCAGCTAGTATCATAATGACAGGATCAAATTTGCACGTAACAATATTTACCTTAAATGTAAATGGGCTAAATGCCTCAATTAAAAGTCACAGACTGGCAAATTGGATAAAGAGACAAGACCCATCACTGTGCTATATTCAGGAGACCCATCTCATATACAAAGACACACATAGGCTCAAAATAAAGGGTTGGAGGAATATTTACCAAGCAAATGTAAAGCATAAAAAAGGAGGGGTTGCAATCATAGTCTCTGATAAAACAGACTTTAAACCAACAAAGGTCAAAAGAGAAGAAGAAAGGCATTACATAATGGTAAAGGGAATAATGAAACAAGAAGAGCTAACTATTCTAAATATATATGCCTCCAATACAGGAGCACCCAGATTCATAAAGCAAGTCCTTAGAGACCTACAAAGAGACTTAGACTCCCACACATTAATAATGGGAGACTTTAACACCCCACTGTCAATATTTGACAGATCAATGAGACAGAAACTTAACAAGGATATTCAGGATTTGAACACAACCCTGGACCAAGCAGACCTAATAGACATCTATAGAGCTCCCCAACCCGAATCAACAGAACATACGTTCTTCTCAGCACCACATCACACTTATTCTAAAATTGACCA
>NW_016892139.1:0-338 GCF_001698545.2 Rhinopithecus bieti | reverse complement strand
GGTGAGTGAGCATTACCGCCTGAGCTCCATCTCCTGTCAGATCAGCTACGGCATTAGATTCTCACAGGAGTGCAAGCCCTATTGTGAACTGCATGTGCGTGACCCTTAGGAGAATCTAATGCCTGATGATCTGAGGGGAACAGCTTCATCCTGAAATCATCCCTCCTACCCCATCCATGGAAAACTGTCTTCCAAGAAACCAGTCCCTGATGCCAAAAGGCTGGGGACCACTGATCCAGGGAATCCTGTATATTTACTATTATTTACTTCATTCTAAGGCTTAGGACTATAATCCTAGCCGTACAAGGCAAATACATGGCAGCAATCATACAATAAAA
>NW_016892138.1:0-2522 GCF_001698545.2 Rhinopithecus bieti | reverse complement strand
GTGTTTTCAATTTTGGAAAGATCTGCCAAGGAAAAGGGACATGGACTCTAACTAGTCCTTCAGCTCCTGCGACCTCTTGGAGGGGGGCCAACAAACTAGCAGCGGAGGTTGGAACAGACTGACCAGTAGGGTAGGTTGAGACAGGCTGACTGGTAGGGGGGTTGGGGCAGGCTGACTGGTAGAAGGCTGACTAGTGGGGCTGCTACTGCAGTCTTGGAGTGTGGGTGGAAATGGGAGAGGTAAGAGGAGTGGCCGAGGGAGGGGTGGTGGGAGGAGCATAGGGAGGGGGGTTGGAAGGTCGGGAGGGAGGTGCCCTGCCATCGGCCCCATCTGAAATGGAGGTGGAGTCCTCCTCTGATGTTGAGGTAGGGGCCGAGGGCCAGGTTTTGGCTAACAAGACCTGGGCCATTGAACACTGGGTACACAGGTCTGGGTGAGAGCGCAAGTCCCAAAAGCCTTGGACATAATTGATTTCTGACTACTTTCCTAGCCTTTGACAGAAATTAGAAAGGTCTAGTAAAATATTATAGTCAAGTGTACCTTCAGGTGGCCATTGAGATTGTTTGTCCAATTTATATTGTGGCCATGCCACTGTGGAGAGGAAAATTAGTCTTTTCGTTTTAGATCCTGAGCCAAATGTAAGGTTTGTAAATTTTGGAGGAGACAACCCAAGGGGTGTTCCTAGGGATTTTGACTGTGAGGTTCCCATTGCCCTAGCTAAGGCCGGTCTTGGGCAGCAGCAAAGCGTCCTTTGCCTCTATTAAAGACCGGGGCTCATGGAGCCACTTAGGAAAAGAGAGAGAGAAACTTCAAGATGGACATCTCCGTGTTGAAGTTCTCCTGGCAGCCACCAGGTGGCCTAAGCCTCGGTCGTGTACATGACTTCAGGCTGAGGGGACTATGGACCAGACAAACTAGGGAAGGGGAACACTCACCAAAGATGGCAACTTCAGAGCCGCAGAAAAAAGGAGCCAGAATGCTTGATGTACCCAGGAAGGTCTCTGGAGCTGGAGTAGTAGGTTCGTGAGGGAGGAGGTTCCAAGGATCCCCTGAGGGATACTGAGGAAAGGTCTCCTCCCGGGTTTCGGCACCAACTGTATTAATTTAATTTAATTTAGGAGAGCTAAATAATTAAACATGAGGCCAAAGTACATAAGAAAGCGGCAGCCTTTTATTGCAAATATACACACACTCTCGGGCGAGGTTCTCCGGTCCTCAGTTATGGGGCCAGGGAAGTCGCACTGGCACTGTCGGATGAGGTTCTCCGGTCCACAAGTAAGAGGGGCGAAGAAGTCACACCGGCTCCTGCTGGCAGTGGACTTTTATGCATTGGTACTGGAAGGGGAGGGCAGTGGGCAGGATAAGGGCATGATAGGGGCATCTCTGTAGGCTTGGCCGGGTGAGTTTCGATCTCTTCGGATTGACCTCACCTGGCGCATGCTCAGTTGATCTGTATTTTCCCGGGCACAGGAAAGTTGGTGATGAAGAACCCAGAAGCAATTGGGACTGTGCCATCTTGTTCACCTTCCTCCATTTTGTCCCTTCTCCCTCACCCAAACACCAAGTAGCAGCATATTTCTGAGTTGCAATTCCTTGCCTCCACTGTGAGAGAAACCCCAGTCACATCTCCAGCACACGAGAACTCCAAACGCCTGAACTGCAGCTGCCAGGGGTTCCTCCAGAACCTCCTCCCCAGGAGCTTGCTACAAGTGCCAGAAATCTGGCCACCGGACCAAGGAATGTCTGCAGCCTGGTATTCCTCCTAAGCAGTGTCCCATCTGTGCAGGAACCCACAGAAAATTGGACTGTTCAACTCACCCAGCAGCCACTCCCAGAGCCCCTGGAACTCTAGCCCAAGGCTCTCTGACTCCTTCCCAGATCTTCTCAGCTTAGTGACTGAAGACTGACGCTGCCCAATCACCTTGGAAGTCCCCTAGACCATCACAGACACCAAGCTTCAGGTAACTCTCACAGTGGAGAGTGGGTCCATCCCCTCTTAGTCAATATGGAGGCTACCCACTCCACATTACCTTCTTTTCAAGGGCCTATTTCTCTTAGCTCCATAACTGTTGTGGGTATTGATGGTCAGGCTTCTAAACCTCTTAAAACTCCCCTACTCTGGTGCCAACTTAGACAACATTCTTTTATGCACTCTTTTTTAGTTATCCCCACCTGCCCAGTTCCCTCATTAGGCCGAGACATTTTAACTAAATTATCTGCTTCCCTAACTATTCCTAGGCTACAGCCACACCTCATTGCCACCTTTTCCCCAGTTCAGAGCCTCCTTCACATCCTCCCCTTGTATCCTCCCACCTTAACCCACAAGTGTAGGATACCTCTTCTCTCCCGCTGAAACTTCCACCTATCAATCTCTTCCCACACAAGGTAAATGGTTCTTGGACCAAGGAAAATATCTCATTCCAGCCTCACAGGCCCATTATATTCTGTCATCATTTGATAACCTCTTCCATGTAGGTTACAAGCCACTAGCCCGCCTCTTAGAACCTCTCATTTCCTTTCCA
>NW_016892137.1:0-407 GCF_001698545.2 Rhinopithecus bieti | reverse complement strand
AAGCTACAGAGACTCTAAAAACAAAAGTTCCTAACCCTTACACATTGTTAGGGCTGCTGCCGGCTGAGGACAGCTGGTTTACCTGTCTGGACTTAAAAGATGCCTTCTTTAGCATCAGAATAGCTCCTGAGAGCCAGAAGCTATTTGCCTTTCAGTGGGAAGATCCGGAGTCAGGTGTCACTACTCAGTACACTTGAACCCAGCTTCCCCAAGGGTTCAAGAACTCCCCTACTATCTTCGGGGAGGCCCTGGCTCGAGACCTGCAAAAGTTTCCTGCTAAAGACCTAGGCTGCGTCTTGCTCCTGTACGTGGACAACATTCTACTGGGACACTCCATGGCAGTCAGGTGTGCAAAAGGGACGGATGCCCTGCTTTGGCACCTGGAGGACTGTGGGTATAAGGTGTCC
>NW_016892136.1:0-730 GCF_001698545.2 Rhinopithecus bieti | reverse complement strand
GGCCTCCCAAAGTGCTGGGATTACAGGCATGAGCTACCGCATCCGGCCGAATTATCTTATTTAATTTTCACTTCTTAAATTTCTGCATCCCCCCACCAACTAGAATGTAACCATGATGGCTGGGACCTTATCTGTATATGTGGCTCAATAATTACTTGTTGATGAACTATCAAGTGTGTGGTATTTAAGCAAACGTGTGATTTTGTCCATGACTATTTGAAGACACAGTATAGGTACTTCTTCTGTTTCCTACATATCCATGATTTATTACTCTGAGTCTTAAGAGTATTTTATGACAGCTATATCCACTGAAGTTTTGGTGCATTTATAACAAGTACTTTAGAAAAGTACAAATAAGTTTGAAAGGACCTGGTCTTGTACCCCTTCCCTTTCCAAGGTGTACCAGGATACTAGCCTGATAAGGGAGCATTTTCATGAGGTTCATCAACTTGTCCCTGCCCAAGTGTTCCCCAGGTATGTCTCACATCAAGTAATGAACAAAAGAATATTGCTGGCTGGGCCCGGTGACTCATACCTGTAATCCCAGCACTTTGGGAGGCGGATGCGGGCAGATCACAAAGTCAAGAGATCAAGACCATCCTGGCCAACATGGTGAAGTCCCGTCTCTACTAAAATACAAAACTAGTTGGGTGTGGTGGCATGCGCCTGTAATCCCAGCTACCTCGGGAGGCTGAGGCAGGGGAATTGCTTGAAACTGGGAGTCAGAGGT
>NW_016892135.1:0-250 GCF_001698545.2 Rhinopithecus bieti | reverse complement strand
TCAAAACCAAAGTATCAAGCAATCCAAGTCAAGTCAAAACAAAACCAAAGTGCTGGTACAGGCACACCGTGGGTGATCAGGCCACACTTCCACTCAAATGGAGTAGGCAAGTTCCCAAGAGCAATCCTGCCAAGCAATTCAAACCAAGTCAAAACCAAAACCAAACCAAAGTGCCGATAAAGGCATGCCATGGGTGATCAGGCCACGCTTCCACTAAAATGGAGTGGGCAAGTTTCAAAGACTAGTCTTA
>NW_016892134.1:0-634 GCF_001698545.2 Rhinopithecus bieti | reverse complement strand
CAGGAGAATTTCCCCAACCTAGCAAGGCAGGCCAATATTCAAATTGAGGAAATACAGAGAACGTCACAAAGATACTCCTCAAGAAGATCAACCCCAAGACACATAATTCTCAGATTCACCAAGGTTGAAATGAAGGAAAAGGTGTTAAGGACAGCCAGAGAGAAAGGTCAGGTTACCCACAAAGGGAAGCTCATCAGACTAACAGCAGGTTTCTTGGCAGAAATCCTACAAGACAGAAGAGAGTGGGGCCAATATTCAACATTCTTAAAGGATTTTCAACCCAGAAAT
Organism: Rhinopithecus bieti; assembly: GCF_001698545.2. Lineage (NCBI taxonomy): Eukaryota > Metazoa > Chordata > Mammalia > Primates > Cercopithecidae > Rhinopithecus > Rhinopithecus bieti. Next base: position 346 of record NW_016892134.1, on the reverse strand, counting down.
TCATACCCAGCCAAACTAAGCTTCATAAGTGAAGGAGAAATAAAATCCTTTACAGACAAGCAAATGCCAAGAGATTTTGTCACCACCGGGCCTGCTTTACAAGAGCTCCTGAAGGAAACACTAAACATGTAAAGAAACAACCAGTACCAGCCACTGCAAAACATGCCAAATTGTAAAGACCATAGATACTAGGAAGAAACCGCATCAATTAATGGGCAAAATAGCCAGCTAACATCATAATGATAGAATCAAATTCATACATAACTACATTAATGCTAAAAGTAAATGGGCTAAATGCCCTGATAAAAGACACATACTGGCAAATTGGATAAAGAGTCAAGACCCA
>NW_016892133.1:0-407 GCF_001698545.2 Rhinopithecus bieti | reverse complement strand
CGGTCATCTTTTCTCTATGTGAACTGTTGTCTTTTCTCTGGGTTCACTGTTGTCTTTTCTCTGGGTTCACTGTTGAATTTTCTCTATGTTCACCATCGTCCTTTCTCTGAATGCACTATTGTCTTTTCACTGGGTTCACTGTAGTTATTTCTTTTGGTTCACTATCATCTTTTCTCTGGGTTCACTGTCGTCTTTTCTCTGGGTGCACTTTCATCTTTTCTCTGGGTTCACTGTGGCCTTTTCTCTGGGTCAACTGTTGTTTTTTCTATGGGTTCATTGTCATATTTCCTGTGGATTCACAATTGTATTTTCCCTGAATTCACCACCGTCTTTTCTCTAGTTGCACTGTTGTTTTTTCTCAGGGTTCACCTTTGTCTTTTTTCTGGGTTCACCGGTGTCTTTCCTCT
>NW_016892132.1:0-1722 GCF_001698545.2 Rhinopithecus bieti | reverse complement strand
TAAAGTATGCCTATCTAGGGATGTGCATAGGTTATATACAAATACTACAGCACTTTATATAAGAGACTGAGAATCTGCAGATTTCGGTATCTGAGGAGGATCCTGGAGTTAATCACTCTCTGGATTATATGCATAATCCACTCTATGGATCCACTCTATGGATTATATGTATAATCCATAGGGAGGACTATATGTAAGGAGTGGGCGTGTGTGTTAATTTCAGGTGGGTTGTTAATCTAAAGACTCGAGTCTTCAGCTCAAGTTATTTCTCTCTCACCTTCATAATTGTTTTGCCATTTTTTTTTCTTTCCTTCTGGAAGTCCTACTTGACAAATATAAATCTTCTGGACCTATCCCCTCTGATTTAATTTTCTCCCATATTTTCCATCTCCTAGTGGATGCAGAGTGACTTCTGGAGTGTTTGTCTGAAGGCGTCCTACTCACACCTGCCCTCACAGAGTGCCCTATCGGGCGCCCCACGCAGAAATAAGCCAGTTGTGGTAACAGACCTATACAAACGCTGGAGGAAACTCATTGTAGCTTACGTAATCCATCAACTTGGTTTCCTGATTTTAACCCTCAAATTCACCTGCGACTGCGAGGGCCTGGAGGCATCACCCAGCCCAACCCCACTGTATACCCGGGGAGTCCGAGACCCGGGGTACAGAGCGACCCGAGATGATTCGGCCTGCGGGAGGGCCCGGACTAGACGCAGGTCTCCTGACTGCCAGCTTGGGGATTTGGCTGCTGTCTTCTGCTTGAGGACCCGCGTCTTCGCGGTAGGTTGAGGAGGCCGGAGCATCTGGCCCTACCCTTCTCATACGCCACACTCCTGGGTCTCTGGCTCTGGGATCCGCAGAATTTGCGCCTGCGCCAAGCCACTGCAAGGCTGCTCAGGGGCGGAACCCGCCCCTTTGCCCTGGCAACGCGTCACTTGTTGTCATGGAGACCGCGATGTTTACCTCTTTGTTCTGCAAGAGCTGGAAGCTCCATTTGGGGTAAGGAGGCTCCCATCCGGAGCTTGCGAAGTGGTTCTGTGTGGCGCTGAGGTAAGTAAACCTTGACCCTACCCCAGCGACCCCACCCGCAACCCTCCCCGCCTAACCAAATCCTTATGCCGTGGTGATGAGCCCTAATTTAGGTCCCCACCTCTCTGGGGCTACTCAGACTTATCCAGGAGTCTTGGGTTAAATGCTGGGCTCCACACTCAGATAAATTTGGTAGCAGTCATAAAACGGACTGGACTAGGAAGAAATGGAGAAACTCCATGTTGTCTGAGGGGCTGGGTGGGACAAGGTTCTCAGCCTGGTCAAGATCTTACTCCAGTTTCATCCTTACATATGTGAAGGCTTCAGAGATCCAGAGGCCCCTAAGAGCAGGGGCTCAGACTTTGAGGTAGAGTTGGAATTGGGGCAGATTTCAGCCCTGTCTGAGGAAGGCAGTTCTCACGGTCCATCAGAGTTGTATGGAGATGAAGTGGGTGATTTTAGTGTTTCCATTGCTGACAGCCTTTGCCAGCTGGCTTCCCCTGTGTTGTTCCCCTTCCTGTTCTCTCCTTTCCTTTGTCCTGAAAGTTTTAGATTCTTTTACGTGTTTAACAGGTTCCATACTCAGTTGTCAGTTTACACTTGTCACATTATTTCTTCCTCCTCCTCCTCCTCCTCCTTCTCCTCCTCTTCTTCTTCTTCTTCTTCTTCTTCTTCTTCTTCTTCTTCTTCTTCT
>NW_016892131.1:0-259 GCF_001698545.2 Rhinopithecus bieti | reverse complement strand
AACCAGAGCCATCCTTCGGGAGAGGATATCAAACAAGGAGGAAGGCGCTAAGGCAGAGCACTCGGCTAGGCAGCTGGAAGAGAAAGACCGAGTGCTAAAGAAGCAGGATGCATTCTACAAAGAACAGCTGGCTAAACTGGAGGAGAGGAGCTCAGAGTTCTACAAAGTCACCACTGAACAATATCAGAAAGCTGCTGAAGAGGTAGAAGCAAAGTTCAAGCGGTATGAGTCTCATCCAGTCTGTGCTGATCTGCAGGCC
>NW_016892130.1:0-256 GCF_001698545.2 Rhinopithecus bieti | reverse complement strand
CTTCTCAGAATATTTCTTTTGTTTTTTGTCTGAGAATATTTCCTTTGTCACTGTAAGCTTCAATGTGATCCAAAATACACCTTCTCAGATTCCCCAAAAGCAGTGCCACAAAACTGATCCATAAAAGTATCATGTAACTCTGTGAGATGAATTAAAAAATCCCAGAGCAGTTTCACAGAAAGCATCTTTCTAGTTTTGTATGAGGGTATTTCTTTATTCACTATAAACCTCAATGTATTCACAAATATCTATTTGG
>NW_016892129.1:0-257 GCF_001698545.2 Rhinopithecus bieti | reverse complement strand
CCCAGCCTGTACCCCATCTCTGTGTTCCCTGCTCTGTTTCAGGATACTTTTCTACAGGGATGGCACATTCTCATGAGATTGTAAGATTGCTTAGAAAACTGAATTCACAGCAGTGCTTACTCATCCTGGTTTGCATACACACACACACACACACACCCAAAAGCAAAACGTAAACAACAAAGACTCCTTGGTGGAACTTCAGAGCACTAGACTCAGCCCTGGGTCAGGTGCGCTCTGCCCCAGAGCCTTTTATGTTC
>NW_016892128.1:0-259 GCF_001698545.2 Rhinopithecus bieti | reverse complement strand
GCGGTGGCTCAAGCCTGTAATCCCAGCACTTTGGGAGGCCGAGACGGGCGGATCACGAGGTCAGGAGATCGAGACCATCCTGGCTAACACGGTGAAACCCCGTCTCTACTAAAAAATACAAAAAACTAGCCGGGCGAGGTGGCGGGCGCCTGTAGTCCCAGCTACTCGGGAGGCTGAGGCAGGAGAATGGCGTAAACCCGGGAGGCGGAGCTTGCAGTGAGCTGAGATCCGGCCACTGCACTCCAGCCTGGGCGACAAA
>NW_016892127.1:0-633 GCF_001698545.2 Rhinopithecus bieti | reverse complement strand
ACAGTCTCATTCTGTCACCCAGGTTGGAGTTCTGTGGCGCGATCCTAGCTCAGTGTAACCTCCAACTCCCGGTTCAAGAGATTATCCTGCCTCAGCCTCCCGTCTTGTTAAAACTTTTAATCACTCACCAATGCTTTAAGAATAAAACTCCCACATCTCCTAACCTATCCTAAATTTCAGGCATACTGAATCTTCATGATTTCAAGTATGTTATTTCTTCTCTTTGTGAAATATCCATCCCGTACTTGTTCTCTGGGCTATTATACCTTCAAGATAAGCTTGAGGCTGGGAGCCGTGGCTCACACCTGTAATCCCAACACTTTGGGAGGCTGAGGCAGATGGATCACTTGAGGTCAGGAGTTCCAGACCAGCCCGGCCAACATGGTGAAACACCGTCTCTACTAAAATACAAAAAATTAGGCCAGGCACAGTGGCTCACACCAGTAATCCTAGCATTTTGGGAGGCCGAGGCAGGCGGATCATTTGAGGTCAGGAGTTCGAGACCAGCCTGGCCAACATGGTGAAATCCCATCTCTACTAAAATACAAAAAAAATGAGCCCAGCATGGTGGCACACGCCTGTAATCCCAGCTACTTGGGAGGCTGAGACATAAGAATCGCTTGAACCCAGGAG
>NW_016892126.1:0-763 GCF_001698545.2 Rhinopithecus bieti | reverse complement strand
GCAGACAGCCTATTGTGGGACTTCACCTGGTAATTGTGTGAGTCAATACTCCTTAATAGATTCTCTTTCATATATACATCTATCCTATTAGTTCTCTCCCTCCAGAGAACCATGACTAGTACAGATTTTGGTACCAAGAGTGGTTCTAGAGGAAAGAATTTTAAGGATGGATTTCTTTAGTTGGTTTTGGGGTTTCTGGAGTTGGCTGCTTAATATGACTAGACCCTAAAAGGCTAAGGACTCTACTTCTAATAGTATGGAGAGCACTGATAGTCCTTAGTGAGAACTGTTTAGATAATTATGCAAAATAAATACATTTTATATCCTGATTCACTGCTTACAAAAGGCAAGGAGTTTAGTGACTCTATACATAATACCTTTGACCATAGGTGGAGAACCAAGGAATATAACGAAGCTGGTTGGTTGCTGCTAAGTTTGCTGGACAAAGTAACAAAAGAAAAGGATGAGCTCAGGGATTCTAACTACTGGCTCCAGAAGCACATACTGAGCCTCAAGTCTTCTAAGACTGCTCTGAGTGAGAGTCTTATCTCCTGCAGACAAAGGGCTAAAATTATAGAAAATTGGACAAAAGTTCTTATCATGAAGAACAGCTGACCTGTAATAAATTGTGCTCGTTCAGTCTCACCAGGTGTCTAATGTTAAAGTGAGGGCATTGATTGGAAAAGAATGGGACACTACAACTTGGAATGGGGATGTGTAGGTGGATCCTGATGAAGCTGGGGACACTAAGCTTGTAAATCCT
>NW_016892125.1:0-634 GCF_001698545.2 Rhinopithecus bieti | reverse complement strand
AATATCCTTGTTAATTTTGTGTCTCATTGATCTAATATTGACAGTGGGATGTTAAAGTCTCTCACTATTATTATGTGGGAGTCTCTTTGTAGGTCTCTAAGAGCTTCCTTTATGAATCTGAGTGCTCCTGTATTGGGTGCATATATATTTAGGATAGTTAGTTCCTAACTATCCTGTTGCATTGATCCCTTTACCATTATGTAATGCCCTTCTTTGTCTTTTTTGATCTTTTTTGGTTTAAAGTCTGTTTTATCAGAGACTAGAATTGCAATCCCTTCCTTTTTTTTTTTTTCTTTCCATTTGTTTGGTAAATATTCCTCCATCCCTTTATTTTGAGCTTATGTATTTCTTTGTACATGAGATGGGTCTCCTGAATACAGCACACCAATGGGTCTTGACTCTATCCAATTTGCCAGTCTGTGTCTTATAATTGGGGCATTTAGACCATTTATATTTAAGGTAAATATTGTTATGTATGAATTTGATCCTGTCATTATGATGCTATCTGGTTATTTTGCTTGTTAGTTGATGCAGTTTCTTCATAGCGTTGATGGTCTTTACAATTTGGTTTGTTTTGTAGCGGCTGGTACCAGTTTTCCTTTTCATATTTAGTGCTTCCTTCAGGAGCTCTTGT
>NW_016892124.1:0-882 GCF_001698545.2 Rhinopithecus bieti | reverse complement strand
GAGAACATGTGGTGTTTGATTTTGTTCTTGTGTTAGTTTGCTAAGAATGATACATTCCCTCTTCATCCATGTCCCTGCAAAGGACATGAATTCAACCTTTTCTGTGGCTGCATAGTATTCCATGGTGTATATGTGCCACATTTTCTTTATCCAGTCTATCACTGATGGGAATTTGGGTTTGCTATTGTGAACAGTGCTGCAATAAACATATGTGTGCATGTGTCTTTATAGTAGAACGATTTATAATCCTTTGGATATATACCCAGTAATGGGATTGCTGAGTCAAATGGTATTTCTGGTTCTAGATCCTTGAGGAATCACCACACTGTCTTCCACAATGGTTGAATCAATTTTAAGTGTACAGTCCAGTGGTAATAAATTCATCTGCTTTTTTCCCCATCATCCTCTTCTTTCTCTTCCCTAGCTTTTCAAATTAACAATATAATCAACTCAGTGATAAAATCCCAATGATATTTTCAGAATTGATAGATAATAAATAGGTAGATAGATACATGGGTAGATGGGAGATAAAACAAATAATAAATGGGAACTTGGATTACTAAGAATTCCACTGTTATCACTGGTTGACCCAATACTCATAACTAACTTACTTTTTTTTTTTACCTATCTTGAATGTAAAGTCTGAGAATGTGCTTGTAGCAAAAGGCTGTTACATGAAATGATTCTGGCTAAGAAAGAAAATCTTGTTATTTAAGAAGAGAAAGTAGGTACAATTATTAAATTCAGAATAAAATAAGGTAAATTGTCAAATTTTTTTGAAAGCATAGAGAGCCAAAAGGATGATAAAATAACAATAGAGAAATATGATATTAAAAAAATCTGTAAACACAAAAATGAAATGCAAAGATCAAAATCATAATC
>NW_016892123.1:0-759 GCF_001698545.2 Rhinopithecus bieti | reverse complement strand
TGGGTGTACATCCCCTGCGATATTGGGCATAATGTCATCATCTCCCAACGTGGATGTTGGGAATAATGTCACAGGGGGGTGTACACCTTCTTCGATATTGGGAGTAGTATCATCGTCTCCCCTCGGGATTGTAGGCAAAATATCGAAGGGGTTTTACAACTCGTGTAATATGAGCAGTAATAACATCCTCTCCCCACCTAGGTATTAGGAACTATATCACAGGCGGCTGTACACTTCTGGCGGTATTGGGAGTAATGTCATCCTCTCCCATCATGGATATTAAGAACAATATTACAAGGGAGGTCCCCCCACCCCGCGATATTGAGAGTAATATTATGCTCTTCCCTTCGAGATATTAGGAACAACATCACAGGAGGTGTGTACAACCCCTTCGATATTGGTGGTAACATCATCCTCTCCCCGGAACGTAAGAAACAATATCACAGGAGGATGTACACCGCCTGCGATATTGGGAGTAACATCGTTTTCTCCCCTCTGGATATTCGGAACAATACCACAATGGATGTGTACACACCCTGCGATATTGCCACTGGTATCATCCTCTCCTTTCCAGGATATGAGGAACAATGTCACAAGGGGTGTACACCCCCTGCGATATTGGGGTAATATCTTCCTCTCCCCTGCTGGGTATTAGGAACAATGTCACAGAAGGGGTGTACACCCCTGCTATATTGAGACTAAAATCCTCTCGGCCCCTGGATAATAGGAACAATATCACAGGGGTGGTGTACACCCCCT
>NW_016892122.1:0-886 GCF_001698545.2 Rhinopithecus bieti | reverse complement strand
ACGCAGGACGTGGGGCCAGAGCAAGACAGGGTGGGTCGCAGGACGCGGGGATCTGAGCTGCTGTGGGAGGCAGCCCCAAGACATCTATAGCCATGTTCATTTGCAAAACCCTTTCTGAAATGGGATAAAGTGATGGTGGAAATGCAGGCACATCACACCAGAGCAAGGTCACGGGCAGCCCTGTCACCACCTCACTCTCACACGGCAGCCCTGCCTCGGGAGCACACAGACCACTGTGGTGTGGTCCCAAGTGCAGGACCACCCTCAGGCCCAGTCCCAGGGTCTCTGTCCTTGCCCCTGCTGTCGGGCCACAAGCAGGAGACCCTCCCAGATACAACTCAACTTCAGATATGCGTGGGATTCCAGAGCACCTTTCCCAGGGAGCTGCTTGGCACTGGCCTCGTCGGGGCAGCCGGCTCTGGAAGGAGATGGGGCCCCTCAGCTGGGCTCAACCCCACCCGCCCCAGCCATGGTCAGTGACCCACAGTGACTTCAGAGTTAATGAGGCCGAGGGACCTTTGACAGGTGAGTTACACTTTGATTCATATCCATTAAGCCACAGTTACTAATTTCTTCACATCAGAACAAGAAATGTCAACCTCAGTGATGTGGACCATTCATGTTTCAACAGAGCTGAGTGACATGTGTCACACAGGGTTGAGATTCGTTTGTGGAGGAGGAACTAAGGCAGGCCCCTTGGCTGCAGGCACAGAGGGCCTGTCCATGCCACGGATGCAGCTCCTGTCTGTCCACAGAACCCTCTGAGCAAGGCAGATGAGCTAGAGCTGTGACAGCTTCCCTCCCCTGCCATCCCCCCTCCCCTGCCATTCCCCTCCCCTGCCATCTCCCCTCCGCTGCCATCCCCCTTCTGCTGCCATCCCCCCTC
>NW_016892121.1:0-244 GCF_001698545.2 Rhinopithecus bieti | reverse complement strand
GTCTTGGCTCACTGTGGCCTCTGCCTCCCGGGTTTAAGCAATTCTCCTGCCTCAGCCTCCAGAGTAGGTAGGTCTACAGGCACGCGTCACCACGCCCAGCTAATTTTGTATTTTTTTTTTTTTTAGTAGAGACGGGGTTTCACCGTGTTAGCCAGGATGGTCTCCATCTCCTGACCTTGTGATCCGCCTGCCTCGGCCTCCCAAAGTGCTGGGATTACAGGCGTGAGCCACAACGCCCGGCCAA
>NW_016892120.1:0-883 GCF_001698545.2 Rhinopithecus bieti | reverse complement strand
TCAGTACCAGCCACTGCAAAAACATGCCAAATTGTAAAGACCATCCATGCTAGGAAGAAACTGCGTCAATTAATGGACAAAATAGCCAGCAAACATTATAATGTCGGAATCAAATTCACACATAACCATAATAACTTTAAATGTAAATGGGCTAAATGCCCCAATTAAAAGACACAGACTGGCAAATTGGATAAAGAGTCAAGACCCATCAGTGTACTGTATTGAGGAGACCCATCTCATGTGCAGAGACATACATAGGCTCAAAATAAAGGGATGAAGGAAGATCTACCAAGAAAATGGAAAGCAAAAGAAGCAGGGGTTGCAATCCTAGTCTCTGATAAAACCGACTTTACATCAACAAATATCAAAAGAGACAAGGCCATTACATAATGGTAAAGGGATCAATTCAGCAAGAAGAGCTAACTATCCTAAATATATATGCACCCAATACAGGAACAGCCAGATTCATAAAGCAAGTCCTTGGAAACCTACAAAGACACTTAGACTCCCACACGATAATAATGGGAGACTTTAACACCCCACTGTCAATATTAGACAGATCCACAACACAGAAGGTTAACAAGGATGTCCAAGACCTGGACTGAGCTCTGCGCCGAGCAGACCTAATAGACATCTACAGAACTCTCCACCCCAAATCAACAGAATATACATTCTTCTCAGCACCACATCGCACTTATCCTAAAATTGACCACATAATTGGAAGTAAAGCACTCCTCAGCAAATATAAAAGAATAGGAATCACAACAAACTGTCTCCCAGACCACAGTGAAATCAAATTAGAACTCAGGATTAAGAAACTCACTCAACACCGCACAGCTACATGGAAACTGAACAACCTGCTCCTGAATGACTACGGGGCAAA
>NW_016892119.1:0-821 GCF_001698545.2 Rhinopithecus bieti | reverse complement strand
AAAAAAAAAAAAAAAAAAAAAAAAAAAAAAAGCAAAAGACCTTATAATGTTTTAAGAAAGTTTATGGATTTGTGTTGGGCTTCATTCAAAGTGGTCCTGGGCCACCCACGGACCTCAGGTTGGACAAGCTTGATGTAGTGGCTAAGAGTGTGGACTCCCAAGCCATGTGGCCTGTGTTTGAATCCTAGTTCTACCCTTCGCTAGTTGCTAGGTGTCCCCACTGGGATAATCTTCTTGGGCTTTTGTAAAGATTATAAGAGTTAATATAAGAAAAGCCCTTAGAGTCTGACTCATAGTAAGCCTTGTTTGCTTACTATTTTGCCTTTAGGAATGCAGAATTAAGACCATGTTGGCTTGGCCTATGGTTAGTTTATATATTCCAATATACCATATGTGGTTTCAACCTCCAGGATTAGAAGCATCTGCCAGACTGCCGCTACAACCAGGTGGGAAATTTTCATTCTTTATCAAAAGAGCAGGGTTAGTACAAAAAAAGTTCAAGGTTAAGCTTGAATTTGCTCCTGAATTAACTTTAGTGAACCCTGATCCTGTTGACACTTACTAGGTAACTAAAGGACAGTCATGATTGGACTCTGCCATCTTAGTCCATTGGCCTCAGCAGCTCTTTCTGGACTTGTAGCTAAAGCTGAGAGTCTATTGCTAGTGAGAATGTTTCTCTTTTTTCTCTCTCTTTCTTTTTTTTAATGTGAAAGCATAAAAGAAGAGGAATAATTTATGACGTAGGATCTTATTGGTTCTGTAGAAGTACTCTTAATTAAAAATTTTTTAATTAAAATAATATGTATAATTTAAATAAAATA
>NW_016892118.1:0-914 GCF_001698545.2 Rhinopithecus bieti | reverse complement strand
AGAGTTTCCCTCAGTATTGATTTCTAATGTTATTTCACTGTGATCTGAAAAGGTGCTTGATATGATTGAGATTTTAAAAAATTATTGTGACTTTATTTATGACCAAGCATATGATCAATTTTAGAAAATCTTCCATGCTCAGATGAGAAAATGTATATTTTTTTATTAAGTGTAATTTTGTGTAGATGTGTATTGGTTCTATTGTTCAGGAGTCCAATTTAATTCCAGAGTTTCTTCGTTAGTTTTCTGCCTCAGTGATCTGTCAGTAGGGTTTTAAAGCTCCCTACTAGTATTATATGAATGCCTCTTTCCTGGGTCTACTAATATTTATTTTATTAACCTGTGTTCTCTGGTGTTGGGTGTGTATATGTTTAGAATAATTAAATCTTTTGTTTAATTGAGCCCTTTAGCATTATATAATGCCCTTCTTTGTCTTTTTTTATTTTACTGTTGTTTTAAAGTCCATTTTATCTGATACAAGAATATCAATCCCTGCTTCTTTTTTGTTTTCATTTGTGTGATATATATTTTCTACTCCTTCATTATGAGTTCATGGGTGTCATTACACGTTTGGTGGGTTTTGAAGGCAGCAGATGGTTGGGTCATCTTTAAATCCAATTTGCCAATCTATAGCTTTTAAGTGGAGTATTTAGGCCATTTATGTTAAATGATATGTGATACCTCACATTGATATGTGAGGTTTCGTTCCTGTCATAATGTTTCTGACTAGGTACAGTGTAGTCTCAATTGTGTAACTGCTTTAGAGGACCTGTGGATTTTGTCTGTAAGTGTGCTTTCATGGTAGCAAGTATTGTCTTTTAAAACTCCTTTGAGCATTTCTTACATGATTAGTCTGGTGATGATGAATTCCCTTAGCATTTGCTTACCTGAGAAATTTTTAATTTCTTCCTTAT
>NW_016892117.1:0-1688 GCF_001698545.2 Rhinopithecus bieti | reverse complement strand
AGCCTGAACCAGAGTCTTCCCCACAAACTCCTCCTGCACTGAGGTGTGGCAGGCGATCTCGTCCACGGAGTCAGGGTCCAGCTTCAGCTCCCACAGGGCCTCCTGCAGGGCACACTCGCAGTGCAAGGGGTTGTGGGACAGGCGTATCTTGGCACTGAGCTTGCCCAGGGCGTCCTTGGGGATCCTCTGGATGCGGTTGTAGGACAGGTCCAGCAGGCGCAGGCCCCGGCCAGGCCCGCGAAGGTGGCGGGGCCAATGGCCTCGATGGTGTTGTGAGACAGATCCAGCTCCCTGAGCCGGTGCAGGTGCTGGAAGGCCCCGTCTGGGAGGTGGGAGATCTTGTTGGCATCCAGCTTCAGGAGCACGGTGTCGGCCGGGATGTCCTGGGGACCTCCTGCAGGCCCCGCAAGCTGCAGTAGACAGCCACAGCCCCTGCATGGTCAGGGCACCGGCAGGGCTGAGGGCAGGTGGCGCCCAGGCGCAGGCAGAAGAGGAGGAAGAGACAAGACCCCGGGTGGAGACCAGCAGGAGGGAGGGGCGAGGCAGGCGCACGCTGCCCATCCTGACCTGGCCTGGGAGTGGGGAGATGCGCGCCTCTGCTCAGGCCTGGAGATGGAGCTCTTTTCTGCCGGTAAGGCCTTATCCAACCAGACAAGAACCCGCCATCCTGCCCCGCTGTGAGAAGCAGTGCACTCCACTCTGGCAGCTCTGAAAGGGAAGACGCAGGAGGGAGGGGAGAGGGAAGGAGGGTGGTCAGCACTGCCTGCTGCAGTCATCTGGGAAACGCGTCCACTGGTGGGGAGGGTGTCCAGGGCCCACTGAAGGGTTTGGGATGGGGACCACGCCTCCTTAAACAGCTCTGCCTGTAACTTACTTCTGGAGACTCCCAATGCGCCCGGGAGGAGCGTCCCACAAGTGCAAGGAGCTGGCACTGCCAGGGGCTCCGCGTGGCCCAGTCGGTGGTCACTGCGGTCAGCCCTGGCCACCTCCCACACCACTGGGGACCAAAGGCCGGGTGGCGGGGTGGCGGCGGCGGCGGCCTGGGACCACCCAGCCCCTCCTCAGGGTGGATGCCAGGAGGTCGGGGACGGCTGGAGCTTCTGCCAAACCTGGAGCGCGGGTCAAGCTGGGCACGTGGCCGGGCACCAGCGGGCGCTCGCGCGCCAGGGGCTACTCCCGCAGCCAACGCCTGGCTGGCTCCGACAATCCCTAAAACTGTAATAACCCAGCAAGCCCTTCCCTGCCGGCTCTAAAGGAGCCGCGGCTCGCACCGGGCGCAGAACCGCGCCTTTTCTTTCAACTGCCTGAAGAAAGAAGCGGAGAAAACGGAAAAGCCAAGCCCTGTGCGCGCGGCCCGCGTTGGGCGTGGACGGCGGGGCCGCGCGCGGAGCCGGCCGGGAGGGGCTCGGACCCCGGGACCTCGAGCCTTTAGACCCTCCAGCCCTAGGACCCCGGAACCTGCGACCCCGAGACCCGAGCACTCGCGGCGGGGGGATGGTCATGGGTGGTGGGGATCCACGCTCCCAGGGCTGGGCGGGGCTTTACCTGCGCGGCGGCGGCCGGAGGCTGCTCTGCGCGCCGCTCCCGGGTCTCTCGGAGCCCGCCAGACCCGGTTCCACGCCTGGCGCGGCGGCGACCCCGCTGCCCCTGTGCCCGCCCCGCGACCACTAGCTGGGGAGGCCGCGGCT
>NW_016892116.1:0-258 GCF_001698545.2 Rhinopithecus bieti | reverse complement strand
ATTAGTTGATGCAGTTTCTTCTTAGTTTCAGTGGTCTTTACAATTTGGTATGTTTCTGCAGTGGCTGATGCCAGTTTTCCCTTCTGTATTTACTGCTTCCTTCAGGAGCTCTTGTAAAGCAGGCCTGATGGTGACAAAATCTCTCAGCATTTGCTTGTCTGTAAAGGATTTTATTTCTCATTCTCTTATGAAGCTCATTTTGGCTGGATGTGAAATTCTGGGCTGAAAATGCTTTTCTTTAAGAATGTTTAATATTGG
>NW_016892115.1:0-917 GCF_001698545.2 Rhinopithecus bieti | reverse complement strand
AGTCCATAAGATGGAAATAATCATAGTTCATCAGTTGTTTGGAGGCATTAAATTAAATCTAGAAGACCTGATGATGTGAAAGGTGCTCAAGCAATTCTATCTGTGATTACCTGGGATCATATCATACTCAGCTCAATGCCTGATACCCAATATAGATGTACTTCAGAGATATTGGAGGTTTGGTTCCAGACCACTGCAATAAAGTGAGTCACAGACTTTTCTTTTTTTTGGTTTGGTAGTGCATAAAACATTGTTTCTACTATAGTGTAGTCTACTACAACAGCATTACGTCTAAAAGTGTATATACCTTAATTTTAAACTAATTCATTGTTAAAATGCTAACAATCTTTTGAGTCTCCAGTGAGTCACACTCTTTTGCTGGTTGAGGGAGGGTCTTGCCTCGGTGGTGATGGCTGCTGACTGATCAAGGTGGCAGTTGCTGAAGCTTGGAGTGTCTGTGGCAGTTTCTTAAAAGAACACAACAATGAAATTTGCCACATAGATTAGCTCTCCCTTTCATGAAGTATTTCTCTGTAGTATGTGATGCTATTGGATAACATTTTACCCACAGTAGAACTTCTTTCAAAGTTGGAATCAATCCTCTGTAGCTATGAAAGTCCTGTATGGCATCACCTTCCAATGGAAGGCTATTTTATCTATATTGAAAATCTGTTGTTTAGTGTAGCTACCTTTCATCAGTGATCTTAGCTAGATCTTCTGGATAACTTGCTGAAGCTTCTCCATCAGAGTTTGCTGCTTCACCTTGCACTTTTATGTTATGGAGACGGCTTCTTTCCTTAAACCTCACGAACCAACCTCTGCTAGCTTCACACGTGTCTCCTGCTGCTTCTTAACCTCTCTCAATTTTCACGGACTTAAAGAGAGTTTGGGTCTTGTTCTGAATTAGACTTTGGCTA
>NW_016892114.1:0-736 GCF_001698545.2 Rhinopithecus bieti | reverse complement strand
CATAGATAAGTGCTTTAAGAAATGCTTCTTCTACACCTGTTGGGATTCTAAAATGATTTTCTTCTTTTGTTCTTTATTCTACTAAATTGTTTGATATATTTTATAATAATATACTGCCTACTTTACCTTTTGCATTTGGATATACATTATGTAATACAAAATAGCATATCCAAAAGAAATTGCTGGCTTTTCTCTAACTTTCTTAATGTCATTGCCCCCCACCTCCATTCTTTTTTTTTATGTATTCATTCATTCATTCATTCATTCATTCATTCATTCATAAGAGACAGGGTTTCACTCTGTCACTCAGGTTGGATTGCAGTGGTGTGATCATAGCTCACTGCAATCTCAGACTCATGGCCTTAACTAATACTCCCACCTCAGCCTCTCAAGTAGCTAGGACTACAGGCACTCACTACCATACCTGGCTAATTTTTTTCTTTCTTTTCTTTTCTTTTTTTTCTTTAATCCCACAATTATTACTTCTTTTATTACTATTATTATTATTATACTTTAAGTTCTAGGGTACATGTGCACAACGTGCAGGTTTGTTACATATGTATACATGTGTCATGTTGGTGTGCTGCACCCATTAATTCCTCATTTACATTAGGTATATCTCCTAATGCTATTCCTCCCCTCTCTCCCCTCCCCACAATAGGCCCCAGTGTGTGATGTTCCCCTTCCTGTTCAATTCCCACCTATGAGCAAGAACATGTGGTGTTTGGTTTTCTAT
>NW_016892113.1:0-400 GCF_001698545.2 Rhinopithecus bieti | reverse complement strand
AAAAAAAAAAAAAAAAAAAAATAGATAGCGATGATGATGATGGTTACACAACACTGTGAATGCATTTAATGTCACTAAGTTGTACATTCAGTGGTTAAAATAATAAATATTGTGTCACGTATATTTTACCACAATTTTAAAAAATTAGATTGTGGTGATGTTTGTTCAACCCTAAATATTCTACAACTATTGGATAGTACAATTTATATGGGTAAATTATGTGGTATGTAGATTATATTTCAATAAAGTTGTTTAAAAAATCCTTTCCGGCTGGGCGCGGTGCTCACGCCTGTGATCCCAGCACTCTGGGAGGCCGAGGCAGGTGGATCACGAGGTCAGGGGATCGAGACCATCTTGGCTAACACGGTGAAACCCCGTCTCTACTAGAAATAAAAAAAAT
>NW_016892112.1:0-258 GCF_001698545.2 Rhinopithecus bieti | reverse complement strand
CAGGAAAAAAATAAACTATCTATAAGAGGAAATAATTAATTCAATTAACTAATTGATTAATTTATTAACTAATCTTGTGATAATGAACCTATGGACTGGTGTCCTTATAATTAATATCACTGCTTTGTAACTTGAGTAAATTATACTGCTACAGAGGGAATTTTTTTTAAACTCTCTTTTCTGAGGATTAAGCAAATAAAATAAAATGATTTTGCCATAAATCCAGTTTTTAAAACACCATAGAAATCTTCACTTTCT
>NW_016892111.1:0-255 GCF_001698545.2 Rhinopithecus bieti | reverse complement strand
CTTCAAAATGAGGATTTTAACAATAATAAAATAAAGCTTGTTTGTTAGATCATTTTAATTTTAATAAATTGCTTCCTGAATATTTGACTAAAGAGAAAACTAGGCCAATCTAAGCAGAGTCCAAATGAAGTAGAAAGTCCATAGAGAACGAGGAAAAAAGGAAACTGTTGAACCACGGACACAGTAAAAGGAAAAGACTGGCCGGGCGCAATGACTCACACCTGTAATCCCAGCACTTTGGGAGGCTGAGCTCCC
>NW_016892110.1:0-237 GCF_001698545.2 Rhinopithecus bieti | reverse complement strand
ATCTTTTGTAATTAAATGACTTCTTTATTTGGGGATCAGATAGAGAAATCCTATTTCTAATCACACATATTACATATATAATTAACATATATATAATTAACTTCATAATCAAAGTTCTGTTTAAGTTAGTTTTGGAGAACAAGCTTTATTAATCAAGTATGTTTTTTATTTCATTGTCGTATTTGTTAATCCTCAATGATGTTGTTAATTTTCTTCTATTTTCTCTTGGTTAATATT
>NW_016892109.1:0-294 GCF_001698545.2 Rhinopithecus bieti | reverse complement strand
TAAAAGGTGCCCGCACTACCATTCATCAGTATTTTATTATTATTGTTATTCCTTTTAATTTAATGTGCTCGCACTACAATGCATCAGTATTATGATTCCTCTGTATTTTCCTTTCGCTATTCATCAATTTCCCTTTTTTTTTTTTTTTTTTCAGCTTAAGTAACCACACAATTTTAGGCCTCAATTTTTTTTTTTTTTTTCTGTGAAGGAACTTGAAGTGATGCATGTGTGAATTTAAGATACCGAAGTCTTAAAGTGACCTGGACGTGAAGGAAAAGTAAGATGAGAAATAAA
>NW_016892108.1:0-384 GCF_001698545.2 Rhinopithecus bieti | reverse complement strand
GCCTTTGTAAGGTGGTTTTAAAAGCCTTATAGGCAAACCTTTTACTCTGTGTTTCTGCCAGTGCCATCCTTGTACAGTATTAAGAGGGTAACATGGGTTACCTTTGCACCAGCTTCAGTGTTAAGCTCACCCTGTTCTTTGAAGCACCCACGTCAGTATTAGAAGAATAGGGAGCAGTTCCTTAGTTTACATGTTTGTGCAATTATTTTCTGTACTTTTTTGTTCATTAATTTTGTCAGTATTACACCAAACTGTTTTGCAACAACAAAAAAATTTTTTGCATTCATTTAATTTTAAGTCAAATAACATTTTATTTGTGTGGCTCATTTTATATTTCCTAGTTTTATTTATTTCATACTATAGTGCATAGTATTATAGTTCTTC
>NW_016892107.1:0-258 GCF_001698545.2 Rhinopithecus bieti | reverse complement strand
ATTCATATATTAAATATTTTCAATTATTTATTATTGGTAATGTGCTTTAAAATTTATGAAATTATCTAACTTAATTATTACAAACCCCTTGAAATAGTTATTAGTATGGTTCAATTTTACAGATGAGGACATCAGGCTCTGATTTATTACATTCCATTCTCACTTGAACCAATTCCATTCCAACACTTCAAAAAAACAAAATGAAACTATTACTTCCAGTGTTACAAATAAAATCCACTTTGAAAATCTAATGTAAAC
>NW_016892106.1:0-255 GCF_001698545.2 Rhinopithecus bieti | reverse complement strand
AAAAAGTTAAAAAGTGGAGGGATGAAGTTAAGGTATAAAGTCTTAATTAGTTTTCTTTTACTTGTTTGTTTATGCAAACAGTGTTGTTATCAGCTTAAAATAATGGGTCATAAGATACTATTTGCAAGCCTCATGGTAACATCAAACCAAAACAATACAACAGATCCACAAAAAACAAAAGCCAGAAGCTAAATCATGTCATCAGAGAAAATCACCTTCACTAAAAGGAAGACAGGGAGAAAAGAAAGAAGAGAC
>NW_016892105.1:0-258 GCF_001698545.2 Rhinopithecus bieti | reverse complement strand
AGGTGGACCTACTGGAGCGGAGTGTTCAGAGCGCTTGCTCCCCAGCCCTGCCACAGTAGTTGGAGCAGGGCCAGCCTGCTCTCTGGGAGGTGGTCAGCACTGACCTCCCATGGACACATTTCCTCCCAAGCCCCAGGCAGAGGAGAAGGGGTTCATGTGGCTTGACTGACTTCCTTGCTTTATGTAGGGAGGTTAGGGTATCATTAGGGTGACACTAACTGCTGGCGCTACCCCTGACTTTCAGTGGCTCTGTTAGAG
>NW_016892104.1:0-256 GCF_001698545.2 Rhinopithecus bieti | reverse complement strand
CTCTGTGTCTTTTAATTGGGGCATTTGGCCCATTTAAATTTAAGGTTAATATTGTTATGTGTGAATCTGATCCTATCATCATGATGCTAGCTGGTTATTTTGCAAATTAGTTGATGTAGTTTCTTCATAGTGTCATTGGTCTTTATAGTTCGGTGTGTTTTGCAGTGACTGCTACTGCTTTTCCTTTCCATATTTAGTGCTTCCTTCAGGAGCTCTTGTAAGGCAGCCCTGGTGGTGACAAATCCCTCAGTATTTG
>NW_016892103.1:0-879 GCF_001698545.2 Rhinopithecus bieti | reverse complement strand
AAAGAATTTCTATTGCTCTTTTAAAAGATGATGCAACAAACATTGAGAAACCATCATTCAAAAGAGATTGTCTTCTCAAATGAATGACTTACACTAAGACCCAGTGTTCTATTGTCTTCAACCCTAGTTACATAGATGAATAAGTAAAAGCCAAAGAAAGCCACTTGATACTTTTATGAAGTGTAAGGCTAAAGGAAAACTGAAGCAGATTTCTTATTTCTCATTTATTTGTTTATTTTGAGATGGAGTCTTGCTCTGTTGCCCTGGCTGGAGGGCAGTGGTGTAATCTTGGCTCACTGCAGCCTCCGCCTCCCGGGTTCAAGCAGTTCTCTGCCTCAGCCTCCCGAGTAGCTGGGACTACAGGCGCCTGCCACCACGCCCGGCTGATTATTTGTACTTTTAGTAGGGACAGGATTTCACCATCTTGGCCAGGCTGGTCTTGACCTCATGACCTCATGATCCACCTGCGTTGGCCTCCCAAAGTGCTGGGATTACAGTTGTGAGCCACCGTGCCCGGCCGCTGAAGTAGGTTTCTATGTCCTTAGCATAGCTTTCTTCCTGGATGTAAGTAAAATGCTTTGTTATAATCTCTATGTGTATTGACTTTTCCTTCCCATGATGACTTTATCTAGTTTAACGTTTCCCAAGATGACTTCATCTAGTCTAGTTTTATTTTTTTCAGATATTAGCTAGGTGAACTCTTCCTTCTGGAAATTTCCACTGCACCTAATACAATGACATTGCTAGGATGGCTGCACTAAGTTGTGGCTGCCTCTCCTTTTAGTACAGCTTTTCCTGACTCCGTGTCCTTGAAACTGAGGTGAAAGAGATGAGAAAAGCTTCCTCAGCTGGATTTAGCTGACGGACGTGGGTCCTTTT
>NW_016892102.1:0-1950 GCF_001698545.2 Rhinopithecus bieti | reverse complement strand
AGGAAAAAAACAGAAGGAAAGATACCAGGCACAAACAGAGAAAACAGGGATGCAAACTTAAAACAATAAACTTCTTGGGAGAAGTTAAAAGAGTAAATTAGTTCAGAACTGGTAGTTATATATATAGAAAGAGACATTTTAATCAGAAAACAAGAAAAGAAAACCTGAAGTTTTGTCTAGACAAATTTAATCAGAATTGAACAACTAGAAATATCTCAATAAAACTTAAATTTCCAAGATAAAAGGTAACCCACGTATTCTAGGAGGGCAATAATTAAAACATTATTAGCCTCAGCCTTCTTCTATGCAAAATAAATGTCAGAAAGTAATTATATGAAGGCAGCCAGTGAAATTGGGGAGGGGTCACGGGGTGAAGGAAGCTCCTAGCTGAACTTTTAATAATTTTGACTAAGCACGAATTTTCCTGAACAGAATCCAGAAGGGGAGTGTGGGGAGGAGTGGGGAGGAGGAAGAGGCAGCAGGGATGAGGGGTGGCAGTGCAAATAAGAAGTGCAGATACAAGCGCAGAAGCCACAGCCAAAGCTGCAGGCATGTTGGGAGGGCAAGGCCTAATGGCCCTGCTTGCTTTTCAATGGGGAGGCTTGTAACTTGGGGCACGATCTCAGCACTGCACATGGAAAATTCTCCAAGATAGACCATGACAGGCCACAAAACAAGTCGCAATAAATTTAAGAAAACCGAAATTATATCAAGTACTCTCTCAGACAAGAGTGGAATAAAATTGGAAATTAACTCCAAAAGGAACCTCAAAACAGTACAATCACATGGAAATTAAATAATCTGCTCCTGAATGACTGAGTCAACAATGAAATAAAGATGGAAATTTAAAATGCTTTGAACTGAACAAAATAATGACACAGCCCATCAAAACCTCTGGGATAAAACAAAAGGGGTGCTAATAGGAAAGTTCGTAACATTAAATGCCTACATCAAAAAATCTGAAAGAGCACAGACAATCTAAGGTCACACCTCACCAAACTATAGAAATAAGAACAATCCAAACCCAAACCCAGCAGAAGAAAAGAAACAAAGATTAGAGTAGAACTAAACGAAGTTGAAACAATAACAACCAGCAAAAAATAAATAAATAAATAAATAAATAAAAGAAAAGGATAAATGAAACAAAAGCTGGTTCTTTGAAAAGATTAATAAAATTGATATACCATTAGTGAGATTAACCAACACACAAGAAAAGAGAAGATCCAAATAAGCTCAATTAGAAATGAAATAGAAGATATTACAACCAATACCACGGAAATACAAAAAAAATCATTCAAGACTACTATGAACACCTATATGTGCACAGACTAGAAAACCTAGAGGAGATGGTAAACTCCTGGAAATATACAACCCTCCTACTTTCAACCAGGAAGAGAAAGAAACTGAACAGACCGATAACGACTAATAAGATTGAAGCAGTAATAAAACATTTGCCCACAAGGATGCCCTCTCTCACCACTCCTGTTCAACATAGTGTTGGAAGTTCTGGCCAGGACAATCATGCAAGAGAAAGAAATAAAGGTATTCAAATCAAAAGAGAGGAAGTTAAATTGTCTCTATTTGCAGATGACATGATTGTATATTTAGAAAACCCCATCACTTCAGCCCAAAATCTCTTTAAGCTGATAAGCAACTTCAGCAGAGGCTCAGGATACAAAATCAATGTGCAAAATCACAAGCATTCCTATACACCAATAATAGACAAACAGAGAGCCAAATCATGAGTGAGCTCTCATTCACAATTCCTACGAAGAGAATAAAATACTTAGGAATTCAACTTACAAGGGATGTGAAGGACCTCTTCAAGGAGAACTACAAACCAATGCTCAAGGAAATAAGAGAGGAAACAAACAAATGGAAAAACGTTCCATGCTCATGGATAGGAAGAATCAGTATTGTGAAAATGGCCATACTGCCCAAAGTATATAC
>NW_016892101.1:0-637 GCF_001698545.2 Rhinopithecus bieti | reverse complement strand
ACACAAGAAAAAAAGAAAATTTCAGGTCAATATCACTGATGAACATTGATGCAAAAGTCCTCAATAAAATACTGGAAACTTCTTTAAAAGACCTACTTATTCAGACTGTCAGGGATGGGGCTGAGGAATATATATCTTCATAACCTCATCAAGTGATTCTTATGCACATTCAAGTTTGAACTGGAGGTATAAGGACTTTAGCTCTGGTAACTGACAGGTTTGAAATCTGGCCCTGAAAATTTCTAGCTAACTATGGGCCAGTCGTTTAACCCCTCTGAGCTTTAGTTCCCTCATCTGTAAAATGTGAATATAATAATAATGCCTACTTCATAGAGTGGTTTTGATGATTAAATGAACTATTATATGCAAAGCCCTTATCACCTCACATGACTAGCACTCAATGAATGGTAACTATTATTTATAAAGCACAAGCCCAGATTTGTAATTGTTTTGCTCTTATAGTTCCCAATAAACATTCACTATTATTATCATAGGTTAGTAGGAGACCACGGAGAGGCAGTGTGGTATAGTAAAATGAGTATAGGACATGGAGTCAGATCTGGATTCAAGTCTAAGCTCTGCCCTTATAGGCTGTGATCATAAACAAATCACGATCTGTGTGAGCCTCAATTTCCTT
>NW_016892100.1:0-308 GCF_001698545.2 Rhinopithecus bieti | reverse complement strand
GAGACGGAGTCTCACTCTGTCGCCCAGGCTGGAGTGCAGTGGCCGGATCTCAGCTCACTGCAAGCTCCGCCTCCCGGGTTCACGCCATTCTCCTGCCTCAGCCTCCCGAGTAGCTGGGACTACAGGCACCCGCCACCTCGCCCGGCTAGTTTTTTGTATTTTTTAGTAGAGACGGGGTTTCACCGTGTTAGCCAGGATGGTCTCGATCTCCTGACCTCGTGATCCGCCCGTCTCGGCCTCCCAAAGTGATGGGATTACAGGCTTGAGCCACCGCGCCCGGCCATCACGTAGTTTTAAAATGATATCCA
>NW_016892099.1:0-634 GCF_001698545.2 Rhinopithecus bieti | reverse complement strand
CAGAGGTTGTGATACCGCCAATGCCAGCACCTAGTCCACCTAGCACTCCTGCTCTGATAACAAAAGGAAGAATGGGTACTCTTTTGTTGCAGGGCTCAGGTACGACATAATTGTATAAATCTTGTTCAGTGTAGATGGTCATGGGGCACTAAGAATGAGAGGAAGCACATAAATTCTGAAGAGCCATTCAAACAATGATAGGCTGAGGTACCACAGACAAAAAATATTCCTGAGGATAGGCAGACTATTCGTGTGGGAGGAGTTACCCACCTGATGCATTGGGAGTTGGTTGTGTCTATAGTATTGCTAAATTTTACACAGGTGAGGTTTGAGGTATGGGTTATTTCCAGATTGGAAACAAGAGGTCCTACTAAAATGGAAGTGGTGCTTATTTTGTGCTGAAGATGTTCCATTGTTCAGGTACAGGGATTGAAATGTATGGCCTGAAGTGCAGGGGAGGCACATCCAACAGTTAGTAGGGTTTTGGGCTGAGACCTCATGAAGCCCAGTGAGGGTGGTATTAAATAGGCTTATCAGATGAGTATGGGTAGGGAGGGTTTCACGTAGTTCTGAGAGATCTAGTCCTTTGTAGGGGCTAGGCGTGCTATGTAGCCAGGTCAGTTGGGAGATTACT
>NW_016892098.1:0-1720 GCF_001698545.2 Rhinopithecus bieti | reverse complement strand
CTAAATGTATAGGCTTCAAAACCATCTAAGTTAGGGCATTCTTTAGTTTTAGCTAAGATATACCTGGAACACTGACAAGTGATCACTTACATAGAATAATGTGAAGTAAATTTTTTGAAAATAAATTTTAGTGGAACAGTCCTGAAGGAACACCAGGAGAACAGCAGGTTACCAGTAAGGTGTCAGCCAATTTGTTCCAGCCACTTTTGAATCCATGTTCTATAATCTAAAATTTAGTTCTCTTTCTCTAAGCTGAGAGCTTCCTATCATGTCAGTATCTATGTTATGAAGAAAAGGAGACTTAGGTGAGATGTTTCTGTTTATCACAACAGCTGCATCAATTGCCTAGGACCTCAACAGCTTCATGAAAGTCTGGGAAATGTTCATGCATAAGGTTATTGTAAGCCATTTATTACATTTATTAATGTAAGCCAAAGGGTGATTGTTTTGACACACGGCATTGTACCGTACATAGTGTAATGGGTAGTTTCCTTCTCAGTTAACCTTCAATACTTTATAGATGCTATTGTGAAATACTGTGGTGAAGTAAGGTCTCGCATCTTCGAGCAGGCTTCTTTACCATAGCATGTTAGCTGACTTAAAATTGCCCCATACAATGGTACATATCAACCCTTAGTGAAGCCTTTTAAAAAACAAACAGGTTGAAAATGGGTTAAAGTCGGCAAATACAGCATCTGCCTTTAGAGCTATCAACTCAGGAATTCTCTCAATTATGAAATCTTGCAGAGAAGTTATTTTCTTTCTCAAAATCCAAGTGATGACAATACTCCTTACTCCAGATCTGGCATTTTTTTCATCTTCACTGTCTTGTGAATCCTCAGAGAAACGATCAAAATTAGACACGTCTTCATCTGAATCATCTTCCCAGTCTTTCCAATTATTGAAGTCGACACTAAGCCAATTAAGCTTTGCCCTTTCTTTTGTTAACCTTGGCCATGACTGGCCAGATTCTCCTTTTCATAAACAACATAAAATTGATCTGTCCGTTCTTTTATGCTTGCAATCATTTGGATCAATACAGTGAAAAGATCAATTTCATTTAAATGCTTAAAATTATCACTTCCTCTGAGACAACTGAATGTAAGTTTTCAAAATTTACATTAACATCCTTACTGTCTTCAACACAAAATTCAATGAAGACATAGTCCCTTCGATCGTACCACTTTGCAGAAGCAGGCTGCATTGTGAACGGGGCAGGGGACGGGCGACCGGGTGGGCGGGCCTCTCTGGCGGCGGCTGCTGCTAGGGAGTCGACTTTTCTCCAGTGGCGACTCCGCGCTTTCTCCCCGGTCGCGGCCTCTTCTCGCTTCCCTCAGGCGATGGCGGCAGCGGCGGGCTCGACCTTGGTCCCCAGAATGCACCGCGCGGAAAGAGCGGCTCCTCCGGTCGGGGAGAAGAGGCAAGTGTAGGAAAACGGCGCGAGGACGGAGAATGAATCAGTTCCTACAACTTCTGTTGTGGTTCAGTAGTTCCTTCCTTTTCGTTGCTAAATAATATTTCATCATATATAGAGAACACAATTTGTTTATCCATTTGCAAGTTAATGAACATTTGAGATGTTTTGAGTTTTGGTGACCATGCACAATGCCGCCATAAACATTCATGGACGAGGCTTTTGTGGACATGTGTTATCATTTCTTAGGGAAAACCCAGGAGTGGAATTGCTGGGTTGCATGGTTATGTTTGATTAAGTGTGGAT
>NW_016892097.1:0-524 GCF_001698545.2 Rhinopithecus bieti | reverse complement strand
TACACCACTGCACGGCAGCCTGGGCCACAGAGCGAGACTCGACTCTTTAAAACAGAGAATGCTGTGATGAAAGGTGATGCTCGCCTCTCCACACCTTTCTACAGTTTAGGGATTGTATCTCCAAGGCTTCTGGACTGAGAACCCTTATCTTTTCATCTTTGATCATTGACACTCTATCCCCATTCATCCTCCTGATTAGCTCCCCTGCGATGGACACATGGGTAGTCACGGTGCAGGTCTCAGAACTGTACTGCAGGCTCCAGGTGATCAACCATGGCCCTTGTCTGCAGTGTCAACTCATTGCTGCCCCTTCCTAGTAATCCCCACAATTTAGCTCTCCATCTCATAGACTTTCCTTGGGTGTGTTAACAGTGACCATGGCACAGTCAGCATGGATGAAATGAAACAGTGTTTAGAAACATTAATCTTCTCTTTTGTAATGCCCTGTGGTCTCTCTGCATAGGTCACGTTTTGTAATTAACAGCTTGCTGGTGAAAAGGACCCCACGAAGTACTGACTATAGG
>NW_016892096.1:0-523 GCF_001698545.2 Rhinopithecus bieti | reverse complement strand
TCCACCCCTCTCTTTCTCACCTTATTCAATATATTGATGACCTTCTACTTTGTAGCCCCTCCTTCTCAACAAGACACCCTCCTGCTCCTTCAATATTTATTCTCCAAGGGAAATCAGGTATCTCCCTCCAAAGCTCAAATTTCTTCTCCATCTGTTACCTACCTCAGCATAATTCTTCATAAAACATACATGCTGTCCCTGCCGATCATGTCTGATTGATCTCTCAAACCCCAACACCTTCTACAAAACAGCAACACCTCTCCTTCCTGGACATGGTTGGATACTTTCACCTTTGGATACCTGGTTTTGCCATCCTAACAAAACCATTATATAAACTCACAAAAGGAAACCTAGCTGATCCCATAGATCCTAAATCCTTTCCCCATTCCTCTTTCCATTCCTTGAAGACAGCTTTAGAGACTGCTCCCACACTAGCTCTCCCTGATTCATCCCAACCCTTTTCATTACACACAGCTGAAGTGCAGGGCTGTGCAGTCGGAATTCTTACACAAAGACCAGAACC
>NW_016892095.1:0-883 GCF_001698545.2 Rhinopithecus bieti | reverse complement strand
GTTATCCCAGCCTCCACCCTCAGCCAGCCAGCCTCCATCCTCAGTCACCCCAACCTTCATCCTCTACCACCCCAGGCTTCACCCACAGCCAGCCAGCCTCCATCCTCAGCCACCCCAGCCTCCACTCTCAGTCAGCCAGCCTCCATCCTCGGCCACCCCAGACTCCATCCTTTGCCAGCCAGGCTCCATCCTTGACCAGTCAGCCTCCATTCGTAGCCAGACAGCCTCCATACTTGGCCAACCAGCCTCCATCCTCGGCCAGCCCAGCCTCCACCCTCAACCAGCCATCCTCCATCACTGGCCAGCCAGGCTCCATCCTCTGCCACACCTGCCTCCATCCTCAGCCAGCCAGCCTCCATCCTTGGCCACCTCAGCCTCCATCCTCGGCCACCCCAGCCTCCATCTTCAGCCACCCTGGCCTACACCCTCAGCCAGCCAGCCTCCACCCTCAGCCAGCTGGCCTCCATCCTCAGCCACCTCAGACTCCGCCCTGAGCCAGCCAGCCTCCACCCTCAGTCAGCCAGCCTCTATCCTTGGTCACCCCAGCCTCCATCCTCAGCCATCACATCCTCCACTCTCAGCTAGCCAGCCTCCATTATCATCCACCTGAGCCTTCATCCTCTGTCACCCCAGCCTCCACCCTCAGGCACCCCAGCTTCCACCCTCAGCAACTCCCAGCCTCCACCCTCAGCTAGCCAGGCTCCATCCTCAGCCACCCCAGACTCCATCCTCGGCCGGCCAGCCAGCCTCTGTCCTTGACCAGCCAGCCTCCATCCTCAGCCCCCCCGTCCTCCATCCTCGGCCTCCCCAGCCTCCATCCTCAGTCCCCCCAGCCTCCATCCTCAGGCATCCCAGCCTCCAGTCTCACCCACCCCAGGCTCCA
>NW_016892094.1:0-632 GCF_001698545.2 Rhinopithecus bieti | reverse complement strand
TTTACAGATTCCACAAAACACTGTTAGCAAACTGTTTCATGAGGAGAAATGTGTATCTCTTTGAGATGAATTCACACATCAAAGAGAAGTTTCTCAGAAAGCTTCTTACTAGCTTTCATTTGACGATAATTCCTTTGTCCGCTTAGGCTTCAATACGATACAAAATATCAATTCTGAGATTCCCCAAAACTGTGGTAACAGACTTCTCCATGAAAAAAAAGTGTAACGTTGTGAGAAGAACTCACACATCTGAGAACAGTTTCTCGAAAACCTTCTTTCTAGTTTTCATCTGAGGTTATTTCCTTTTCACCATGTACCTCTCAGTTCGCTCCCAAATATCACTTTGCAGATTACAGGAACAAAGTGTTAGCAAACTCTTTCATGAAGAGAAAGGTGTAATTCTGTGAGGTGAATTCACACGTCATAAAGAAGTTTCTCAGAAAGCTTTTCTCCAGTTTTATTTGAGGACATTTCCTTTGTCAGCATAAGATTCAATGCGATCCAAAATATCCTTTCTGAGATTCCCCAAAACACTGGTAACAGACTGCTCCTTGAAAAGGAAGTGTAACGCTGTGAGATGAATTCACACATCAGAAATCAGTTTCTCAGACAGCTTCTTTCTGGTTTTCATG
>NW_016892093.1:0-630 GCF_001698545.2 Rhinopithecus bieti | reverse complement strand
CTTTTCTTTTCTTTTCTTTTGAGAAGGAAGTCTCGCTCTGTATCCCAGGCTGGAGGGCAGTGGTGTGATATCGGCTCACTGCAGCCTCTGACTCCAGGGTTCAAGCAATCCTCCTACCTCAGCCTCCTGAATAGCTGGGGTTACAGGTGCACACCACCGTGCCTGGATAATTTTGTGTTTTGGTAGAGATGGGTTTTGCCATGTTGGCAGGCTGGTCTCAAACTCCTCACCTGAAGTGATCCCTTCGCCTCTGCCTTCCAAAGTACTGGGATTACAGGTGTGAGTCACCACACCTGGCCATGGACAGCTCTTACAGTAAGAGTCTCAAATGGAAAAGTCAGAGCTGGCCGGGCGCGGTGGCTCACGCCTGTAATCCCAGCACTTTGGGAGGCCGAGGTGGGCAGATTATGAGGTCAGGAGATAAAACCATCCTGGCTAACACAGTGAAACCCCGTCCCTACTAAAATACAGAAAATTAGCTGGGCGTGTTGGCAGGCGCCTGTAGTCCCAGCTACTAGGGAGGCTGAGGCAGGAGAATGGGTGAACCTGGGAGGCGAAGCTTGAAGTGAGCCAAGATCGCGCCACTGCACTCCAGCCTGGGCCACAGAGCGAGACTCCGTCTCAAAAAAA
>NW_016892092.1:0-324 GCF_001698545.2 Rhinopithecus bieti | reverse complement strand
GTTTTTTTTTTTTTTTGAGACGGAGTCTCACTCTGTCACCCAGGCTGGAGTGCAGTGGCGGGATCTCAGCTCACTGCAAGCTCCGCCTCCCGGGTTCACGCCATTCTCCTGCCTCAGCCTCCCGAGTAGCTGGGACTACAGGCACCCGCCACCTCGCCCGGCTAGTTTTTTGTATTTTTTAGTAGAGACGGGGTTTCACCGTGTTAGCCAGGATGGTCTCGATCTCCTGACCTCGTGATCCGCCCGTCTCGGCCTCCCAAAGTGATGGGATTACAGGCTTGAGCCACCGCGCCCGGCCATCACGTAGTTTTAAAATGATATCCA
>NW_016892091.1:0-876 GCF_001698545.2 Rhinopithecus bieti | reverse complement strand
AAAATTATATATATATATATATAGATTAGCAGGGTGTAGTGGCGAGCACCTGTAGTCCCAACTACTCAGGAAGTTTGAGGTGGGAGGATCCCTTGAGCCCAGGATTTCCAAGCAGCAAGTGATCATTCCACAGGACTCCAGCCTGGGTGACAGAGCAGACCTTTTCTCAAAACAAACGAACAAAACAGTTCTAGAGGTCTTTACTTAAGCCTCTGTCTTCTTGATCTTTCTGTCACATTTCACACTGTTTACTAATAACTGCTTCAAATATTCCCTTTTAAGACTTTGCCCATTGTATCGACATTGGATGTCCCAACATGGCCCCACTTCCTATCTCAGCTGCAGTGGAGCATAGAAGAAAATTATGAATTTAAAATCAGAGAATTTGTGTTTGGGTCTTGCCATGCCTGGTATTAGTTAGGTATGGCTGTTCTGAGTCTCAGCCCTCATCTTATAAATAATTAGAAGCAATAATTACCCTCAGAGTTGTGTGAGAATCAAATGAGGTGACACCTGTGAAAATGCTCTATGAACCGTCAAGCCCCCCAAAATATGAATATTTTCTTCCTTTCTCTCCCCTCCCTCTTCCCCTCCTTCCCTACTCTCTCCTCCTCCTCTTCCTTCTTTGCTTCTTATATCTGGCAGAAATTCAAGTACCATTTGATTCAGCTCAACTAAAACACATGTGAAATTGCTTTTAAACTACAAACAAGTATTATTAACACTTCTGTCATATATGGTGTTGCCAACTCAGTCCTTTTCACCTTCAAAATACCTCTCAGAATCCCACGCCTTGATGTTTTACATTATTATTTAATTATTAGTTTATTTGACCTTCCGTGTGTTTATGTCCTAGCCTTTGTTGGATTCTAAGCA
>NW_016892089.1:0-258 GCF_001698545.2 Rhinopithecus bieti | reverse complement strand
ATATGTATGTGTGTATATATGTATGTGTGTGTATATATGTATTTGTATGTATGCGTGTGTATATGTGTATATGTATGTATGTGTGTGTATATATGTATGTGTGTGTGTATATGTATATGTATGTGTGTGTATATATGTATATGTATGTGTGTGTGTATGTATGTGTATGTATGTGTGTATGTGTGTGTGTATATATGTATATGTATGTATGTGTGTGTATATATGTATATGTATGTATGTGTGTGTATATATGTATAT
>NW_016892088.1:0-258 GCF_001698545.2 Rhinopithecus bieti | reverse complement strand
TTCCCTTCTCTTCCCTTCCCTTGCTTTCCCTTCCCTTCCCTTCCCTTCCTCTGTCTCTCTTTCTTTCTCTCTCTCTCCCTCTTCCTCTATTTTTTGGCTTCATTGTAATAATTAGGAATGCTAGCATAACATTAATTGAAATGAGAAATACTATATTTTTTTCCTTATTCCTGATTTTAGGAGATCAAAACTTTGCTGTTAAGTATAATATTAGCTTTAGGGTTTGTGTAGAAACACCTTATCAGATTGAAAACTTCA
>NW_016892087.1:0-637 GCF_001698545.2 Rhinopithecus bieti | reverse complement strand
ATACCCGAGCTGTGCTGCATGAGGACGGCTATGTACATCAATGTTCGGCCAAGCGACAGCTTTGAGAAACCCGGCCAGCACCAGTGAAGACCGCTGTGAAAGCATGGGCTGCTCCTGGTTAAGACAGCTTTGCAGACCTGGTCTGGGTCCAGTGAGATTGAGTGTGAACATCTGGCCTGAGCCAAGGAGGATAGCTGTGAACACCTGTGCCAGGACCAATGAGAATGGCTGTGAACACCTGGATTGGGCCCAATGAAATCACTTGGAATAACGGGGATGGGCCCAAAGCATATGGCTATGAATACCTGGGCTGACCCCAATGTGGAAAGCTATACATACCTGCTGTGGGCTCAGGAGGATAGCCTTGTTCGTTTTGGCTGAGCCCAATGAGGCAACTATGGGTATCTGCATTTGGCCTAATTAAGACAGTTGGGAACACCTGGGCTGTCCCCATTGAGGACACCTGTCAACACCTAGCCTGGGACCATGGGACTTGCTCGGAACACCTGGATTAAGTCCAATGAGGAAAACTATGAACACCTGAGCTAGGCCCACTGAGGACAGGTATGGACACATGGGCTGGCTTTAGTGAGTATGGCTGTCAATACCACGGATGGCCTCTATGAGGGTGGCTGGC
>NW_016892086.1:0-635 GCF_001698545.2 Rhinopithecus bieti | reverse complement strand
AACATGAAGGGATGTTAAATCACAGCAAAGGTCTTTTCTGCATCTATTGTGATGACCATGTGGTTTTGTCTTTGGTGCTGCTTATGTGATGGATTACACTTACTGATTTGCATATGTTGAACCAGCCTTGAATCCCAGGGTTGCAGCCAACTTGATCGTGGTGGATAAGCTTTTGATGTGCTACTGGATTTGGTTTGACAGTATTTTTTTGAAGATTTTCCCATCAATGTTAGTCAGATATATTGGCCTGAAGTTTTCTTTTATGGTTGTGTCTTTCCCCAGTTTGTGTATCAAGATGATGCTGGCTTCATAAAATGAGTTATGGAGGAGTCCCTCCTTTTCAATTGTTTGGAATAGTTTCAGAAGGAATCATACCAGCTCCTCTTTGTACCTCTGGTAGAATTCAATAGTGAATCTGTCTGGTCCTGGGCTTCTTTTTTTCTTTCTTTTTTTTTTTTTTTTTTTTTTTTTTTTTTTTTTTTTTTTTTTGGTTGATAGGCTACTAATTGCTGCCTCAACTTCAGAACTTGTTACTGGTCTATTCAGGGATTCAAATTCTTCCTACTTCAGTCTTGGGAAGCTGTATGTGTCCAGGAATTTATCCATTTCTTCTAGATTTTCTAGGTTATTTGTGT
>NW_016892085.1:0-3852 GCF_001698545.2 Rhinopithecus bieti | reverse complement strand
TTTTTTTGAGATGGAGTCTCACTCTGTCTGCCAGACTGGGGTGCAGTGGCATGATCTCGGCTCACTGCAAGCTCTGCCTCCCTGGTTCAAGCGATTCTCTGCCTCAGTCTCCCGAGTAGCTGGAATTACAGGCGCCCGCCACCACACTCGGCTAATTTTTTTGTATTTTAGTACAGATGGGGTTTCCTCATCTTGGCCAGGCTGTTCTTGAACTCCTGACCTTGTGATCCGCCTGCCTTGGCCTCCCAAAGTGCTGGTGTTACAGGCATTAGCCACCGCGCCTGGCCTTTCATATGTTGAAATCTTAACTTTCAAAGTGTTGGCATTAGGAAGTAGAGTATTTGGGAGTTAGAACCTTTGGGAGTTTCGACTGTGAAGACCCTCACGAATAGGAATAGTGCCCTTATAAAAAAAGACCCAGAGAGCTCTTTAGCCCTCTCTCTGTCACATGAGGAGGATACTTAGTAACAGTCTGGAAGAAAGCCCTCACCAGAACCAATCATGCTGGCATCCTGATCTCAGACTCCCGGCCTCCATAACTGTGGGAAATGAATTTCTGTTGTTGTTAGGCACCCCATTTTATGGTACTTTGTTATAGCAGCCTGGACTAACTATGATACATGCCGTTCTCCTAAATGGTATTCTCAATTCTTTTACCTTTATTTATTTTCTTCATTACATATATCCACATTCATTATATTAGAATTCCTTTATTTGTCCAGTTTTGTGCATATCTATCATACTAGAACTCTTTTACAACAGGAGTTGTTTTGTGTGCTAGGACTCTAGTACCTACAAGATTACTTATCACATAATAAGTGCTAATTAGTTAATGAGTAAATGGATAAATGAATAGAATGTAAATAATTAAAGGAAAAGGTGAGTGGATATTACATAACAGTTACCATTCAATGCTACAGTTGAAAATACCTTTGAGATGCCTGTTAAACACTTAAACACTAATGTTGGAAATGAGGAGTTACAGCTCAAGGTAAAATTGGAGTTGCAATATTTTAGTTAATGGATAGCATCCAAAGTAATCATAAGAAAAGGATGCTCTATTAAATTCTGGTAAAGGTAGAAAATTTACTTGAAAATAAATTCTAAATTTACAGAGAGCTCCATGACCCTTGAACATTTTATTTAAACTATATCTATATATGCCAGGTGCAGTGACTCATGCCTATAATCCCAGCAGTTTGGGAAGCTGAAGCAGGCAGATCACTTGAGTCCAGGAGTTCGAGATCTGCCTGGCCAGCATGGTGAAATCCTATCACTACTAAAATGCAAAATCAGCCAGGACTGGTGACACACACCTGTAATTCAAGCTATTCGGGAGGCTGAGGCATGATAATTGCTTGAACCTAGGAGACAGAGGTTGCAGTGAGCCAGGATTATACCACTGCACTCCAGCCTGGTGACCAGAGTGAGACACTGTCTCAAAAAAATAAAATAAAATAAAATAAAATAATATAATACAATAAAATAAATCTATATAGAATGAACCAAATTACCTAACATATAATATATACACATACATAATATTTTATTAGTTTTGAATTTTTTCCTGTAGTGAGAAGCGCTTGAATCAGATTATATGTAAATTCTTTTCTAATCTACAAGTTTGTATCTCTGATAAGGACAAAATAAAATTATTCTCTACCACCTGGTACTGAAGTAATTTAAATCTCTTAGAGACATGCTTTAAATTCTTATAGACAACATTTGAAGAATATTTTCTTGGATCTTTTCAAAATTTGCAGGTGCTAAGAGGAAATTCCAGTGTTTTGTCTTTCCAATTCATTAGTTCTTTTAAAAGTCCAAAGTAGGCCAGGTGCGGTGGCTCACGCCTGTAATCCCAGCACTTTGGGAGACTGAGGCAGGCGAATCACGAGGTCAGGAGATCCAGACCATCCTGGCTAACATGGTGAAACCCCGTCTATATTAAAATACAAAAAATTAGCCAGGCGTGGTGGCGGGCACCTGTAGTCCCAGCTACTTGAGAGGCTGAGGCAGGAGAATGGCGTGAACCCGGGAGGCGGAGCTTGCAGTGAGCCGAGATTGTGCCACTGCACTCCAGCCTGGGCGACAGAGCACGACTCTGTCTCAAAAAAATAAAAAATTCAAAGTAGGCATTTTTTAAACATTCAGACTTCTGAAGTAGTAGTGTTTTCATTTCTAAGAAAGTCCTGATTGTCAGAGATTTCATAACCTATAAGATTATGGGATCATTTTATAAAATATTTCACAATAAAAGCTGTAGATATAGCTAGCATATTATCTGGCCAAGAAGCTATTTTATTTTGTAGAAAATCAAATATAGAACCCTCTAACTACTTTATCTAAATGCTTTATTAATTCCAATAGATTTAATTTTTTAAAAAAATTTCTATTTAATTTGTTAAATCATTAGTATGTAGAGAATAGTCTTATGGGTTAACGTGTAGCTTTATTATCTTTCTAAATGCTCTGGAACTTATCATCTGGAATTCTTTCAATATTGAATGTCCATTTCAGTACTATAAACAATGAAAATAATATGTATTAATGACTACTTTCTCTAATCTTGAAAATAATTTAGGAATGTCACTGTTTATAATCATGCTTTTGCTGATATTGCAAAGACATTTTATCATCTGATAAATGTTTTGTTTAATTTAATGTACAATGTTTACTAGGAATGACTTTTGAAATTATTCAAATTATACTTTAAGGTTTATTAATAAAATCATACATTTCCTTGGTTATGGCATAATGCTCTTCTAATACATGACGGAAAATTTTCTCAGAGTTTATGCATATCTAATTGTGGCTGAGAGCCTCCTATAGTCGTTTTCTTAGTGGTGAATTACTAAATAAATTGATTTTAAAAGAATTAAAGAGATACTGTAACTTACTTAGTTCAAACTAAAAGTTCCTGATTATTTCCTAAAATCCCTTCATAACAGGAGCATCAAAATGGGTTTTGCGTAAATAGTCTAACCCAACTCTATTACGTTACATTTGTAACTTCTTTTTTCTGAGACAGAGTCTTGCTCTATTGTCCAAGCTGGAGTTCAGTGGTGCAGTCTCAGCTCACTGTAAACTTCGCCTCTGGGATTCAAGTGATTCTTGTGCCTTTGCCTCCCAAGTACTGGGATTACAGGTGCATGCCATCACACTTGGCTAATTTTGTACTTTTAGTAGAGATGGGGTTTCGCCATGTTGGGCAGGCAACGACCTCCTGGTGTCAAGTGATCCACCTGCCTTGGTCTCCCAAAGTGCTGAGATTACAGGCCTGAGCCACTGAGTCTGGCCTCTAACTGTATATTTATGGTGATTCTTCATTTAGACATAGATATCTGAATCTGAACACTTAAAACTGACTTTTTTCCTAGTGAAGCTTTCACTAGTTCTTTATCTGTTGAAATATATTATTGTCAATTAATTATCTTTATTCTCTTACAGTTATAATCTTATATTAGATTTTGATATGTATAGTTTATCAATTAATGAGTGTTGTTCAAACAGCATTTAGCAGTATAGTTGAAACAGCATTACAGAATATATATTATGAAAAGAGGCTAAAATATGTTTTGGAAATGAGGAAATTGAACACACATATATATCGCTGTCTTTTGCGGTTTTGAAATTAGTGTAATGCTAATGTATAAAATAAATTGGAGTTTTTTTAATATATTCTAAAA
This sequence comes from Rhinopithecus bieti, assembly GCF_001698545.2. Classification (NCBI taxonomy): domain Eukaryota; kingdom Metazoa; phylum Chordata; class Mammalia; order Primates; family Cercopithecidae; genus Rhinopithecus; species Rhinopithecus bieti. The sequence goes on along the minus strand of NW_016892085.1, from coordinate 166 downwards.
TAGTTTAAATATTTTGGAGAAAAAATTCATAAATTAACATTTTCTCAGTTTCAAACAATGTAGTCTTGGTGTCTTTATTTCAATAAAGTACCTTTAATTGCCTTTCAAGTCTTTTCTGTGCTATTTTGCTGTTGAAGCATCTGTTTTTTTCAAGGTTAATTTTAAT
>NW_016892084.1:0-525 GCF_001698545.2 Rhinopithecus bieti | reverse complement strand
CTGACTGACGAAATCAACTTCCTCAGGTAACTGTATGAAGAGGATATCCCAGAGCTTCAGTCCCAGATCTCAGACACGTCTGTGGTGCTGTCCATGGACAACAGCAGCTCCCTGGACATGGACAGCATCATCGCTGAGGTCAAGGCGCAGTACGAGATCACCAACTGCAGCCGGTACCAGATCAAGTATGAGGAGCTGCAGATGCTGGATGACCTGAGGCATACGAAGGCTGAGATCTCCGAGATGAACCGGAACATCAGCCAGCTCCAGGCTGAGACTGAGGGTCTGAAAGGCCAGAGGGCTTCCCTGGAGGCCGCCATTGCAGATGCCGAGCAGTGCGGGGAGTTGGCCATTAAGGATGCCAACGCCAAGCTGTCCCAGCTGTAGGCCGCACTGCAGCGGGTCAAGCAGGACATGGTGCAGCAGCTGCGTGAGTACCAGGAGCTGATGAACGTCAAGCTGGCCCTGGACATCGAGATCGCCACCTACAGGAAGTTGCTGGAGGGCGAGGAGAGCCGGCCGGAG
>NW_016892083.1:0-1044 GCF_001698545.2 Rhinopithecus bieti | reverse complement strand
GAGGAAGGAGGGAGGAGGAAGAGAAGGAGAAGGGAGGAAGAGGAGGAGGAGGAAGGAGGAAGAGGAAGGAGGGAGGAGGAAGGAGGAGAAAGGAGGAAGAGGAAGGAGAAAGAGGAGGAGGAAGGAGGAGGGGAAGGAGGAAGAGGAGGAAGAGGAAGTAGGAAGGAGGAGGGAGGACAAGGAAGAGGAGCAGCTGCAGGTAGTGACTGGGACTGAGATTCAGGGTGACTGCATAAGGGATTCACTTGAACAACCCACGTTCTCTCTCTAAGGCCCTACCTGCCTGCTGGGCACCTCCCAGGGTAAGGGCCAGCATTCTTTGGTGACACTATGGATCACACAATGAAGAAGATGCAAAATTCATACCTGCTCTCCCCAATGGTGTCACTCTGTAGCCATTTCCCCCCACTAGAGGGGAGACAGGGAGGAGGTGAGGGGATGGAAGAGAACTAAATCAGAGACGGAATTCCAGCCTCATCTGCAGAACGGACACAATGGTCCAGACCTTGCAGAGTCCAGAGGGCCAGATGGGAGGACCATGCACACGTGCTGAGCCCTGTGTGGGTGTCGACTTTTGGGAGCAGCCACTAGCCCACAGGGTGTGAATTCCAGTCACACCTCTTACAAGCTGTATGACCTTGGACAAGTGTTTTAACCTTTCTGGGCCTCAGTTTCCTCATTGATAAACTGAGATTTTGTGCTTCCATGAGATTGCTGTGAGAGATTCAATAAATGTAAAGACCTTTGTCCTGGCCAGGCACGGTGGCTCATGCCTGTAATCCCAGCACTTTGGGAGGCCAAGGCAGCAGGTCACTTGAGTCCAGGAGTTTGAGACCGGCCTGGCCAACATGGTGAAACCCCATCTCTACTAAAATACAAAATTAGCTAGGCATGGTGGTGCGCATCTGTAATTCCGGCTACTTGGGAGGCTGAGGCAGGAGAATTGCTTGAACCCGGGAGGTGGAGGTTGCAGTGAACTGAGATCACGCCATTGCACTTCAGCCTGGATGACAGAGTGAGACTTTGTCTCAAAAAAAATTATTT
>NW_016892082.1:0-1727 GCF_001698545.2 Rhinopithecus bieti | reverse complement strand
TTGCTGCACCCATCAACTAGTCATTCACATTAGGTATTTCTCCTAATGCTATCTCCCAGCCCCCCACCCCAACAGGCCCCGGTGTGTGATATTCCCCACCCTGTGTCCATGTGTTCCCATTGTTCAACTACCACCTATGAGTGAGGTGTTTGGTTTTCTGTCCTTGTGATAGTTTGCTTAGAATGATGGTTTCCAGCTTCATCCATGGCCTTGCAAAGGACATGAATTCATCATTTTTTGTGGCTGCATAGTATTCCATAGCATATATGTGCCACATTTCTTTAATCCAGTATATCTTTGATGGATATGTGGGTTGGTTCCACATCTTTGCTATTGTGAATAGTGCCATATTAAACATCTGTGTGCATGTGTCTTTATAATAGAATGATTTATAATCCTTTGGGTATATACCCAGTAATGGGATCACTGGGTCAAATGGTATTTCTAGCTCTAGATCCTTGAGGAATCACTACACTGTCCTCCACAATAGTTGAACTAATTTATACTCCTACCAATAGTGTAAAAGTATTCCTATTTCTCCACATCCTCTCCAGCATCTGTTGTTTCCTGACTTTTAATGATCATCATTCTAACTGGTGTAAGATGGTATCTCATTGTGGTTTTGATTTGCATTTCCCTGATGACCAGTGATGATAAACATTTTTTATATGTTTGTTGACTGCATAAATGTCTTCTTTTGAGAAGTGTCTGCTCATATCCTTCGCCCACCTTTTAGTTGTTTGTTTTCTTCTTGTACATTTAAGTTATTTGTAGATTCTGGATATTAGTCCTTTGTCAGATGCATAGATTGCAAAGATTTTCTCCCATTCTTGGGCTGTATGGCCATTTTCAAAATATTTATTCTTCTTATCCATGAGCATGGAATGTTCTCCCATTTGTTTGTGTCCTCTTTTATTTCGTTGAGCAGTGGTTTGTAGTTCTCCTTGAAGAAGTCCTTCCCATCCCTTGTAAGCTGGATTCCTAGGTATTTTATTCCCTTTGTGGGAATTGTGAATGGGAATTCACTCATGATTTGGCTCTCTGTTTGTCTACTATTGGTGTATAGGTTGGTGTATTCGTTTGCTGTGCAGAAGCTCTTTAGTTTAATTAGATCCCATTTGTCAATTTTGGCTTTTGTTGCCGTTGTTTTGGTGTTTTAGTCATGAAGTTTTGCCCATGCCTATGTCCTGAATGGTATTGCCTAGGTTTTCTTCTAGGGGTGTTATGGTGTTAGGTCCTACATTTAAGTCTTTAATCCATCTTGAGTTAATTGTTGTATACAGTGTGAGGAAGGGATCCAGTTTCAGTTTTCTACATATGGCTAGCCAGTTTTCCCAACACCATTTATTAAATAGGGAATCCTTTCCCATTGCTTGTTTTGTCAGATTTGTCAAAGATGAGATGGCTGTAGATGTGTGGTGTTATTCCTGAGGCCTCTGTTCTGTTCCATTGGTCTATATCTCTGTTTTGGTACCAGTACCATGCTGTTTTGGTTACTGTAGCCTTGTAGTTTGAAGTCAAGTAGCGTGATGCCTCCAGCTTTGTTTTTTTTGGCTCATGATTGTCTTGGCTAGGTGGGTTCTTTTGGTTCCATATGGACTTTAAAGTAGTTTTTTTCCAATTCTGTGAAGAAAGTCAGTGGTAGCCTGATGGGGATAGCATTGAATCTGGTATCTTGGGCTGTATGGCCATTTTCAAAATATTTATTCTTCTTATCCATGAGCATG
>NW_016892081.1:0-878 GCF_001698545.2 Rhinopithecus bieti | reverse complement strand
ATAAACTTGAGAGTAATTAGTTCCTTACCATTATCCACTATTTGGATTTGGAAAGAGAGAAAATAAGTACTCAGCAAGAGAGAGCAAGCATGTAAATAGCCAAAGTGGAGACAAATATATTTTAAGTTCAATAATGCAGGCCTATCCAGGCCTGTTGTTGTAGTCTTGCTGAATCCTTTCCTTGTTGTCTAGGAAATGTTTCTATATACATGGGCAAGATTTTGAAATGGGCAGAAGAGATTGCTGGATATCATTTCAATGAAATGCTGAAGACTTCAAGGATTGTCTGATCCTGTAGAGGTGTCTGCCTTCATTTTATTCTGTTTTAACTAGGCTATTTCACAATACTGACAAGAAGTTAACCTGTAGAAATCCAATAGCAATGCAAAAGATTACTGTCCATAGAAATTTAAATTGTGTCTGGTGGAATGCAATTGATTATCAATCTGTGGATGTTAGATATGAAGCAGTTTTATTAGTTTTGCATCCATTGTAAATGTTTCAGCATTTCTAATAAGGCTATGAGTGTGTGATGCTTTGAGTGCCTTTTGAAAGAGTTACAGCATCTACAATTTCTCTCATTAATTAATGAGTTAAATAAGATCTTCAATGTGTTTAAATCTGTATGTCATGTTTATATATATTTTAAGAATTGTCCTTTGTCATCCTTTTAGTGAATGCCACTTTAATTTAATTAGAAATATGGGCCTCACTAAGTAGTTATTCTTTGGTAGAGCACAAAGAAGTCCAGATTATGCTGCTCAAGTCAAAACTTAATGTATTCTGTTCATTTAAGACTAACTGTACCCTCAGGGTTGGGTTGCATCACTGTAACATAGAACTTAGAAATGTTGGCTGGCCTTTTCACCATATCACAT
>NW_016892080.1:0-314 GCF_001698545.2 Rhinopithecus bieti | reverse complement strand
AGATTTATAGCTGCGTCTTCTCTCTGATTTCATTAGATCTTCAACTTCTTCCAGCCAGGCATGTTGCCCCAGAAGGATATTCATTCCACGGGATCCACATGGAATCAATGCCTACTGAAGTCAAGTAGGAATCCATTCCAAGCACATAAATAACTCCTGAATTTTCTGAGAGAAGGACAAAGTACTATGGAAGTTCGATAGTGGGAGAGTTTTTTTCTATGTGAGGAGGGAAGTTTTATAGTGGATAACATTTTGCTTTGTTGGAATCCATAGAAAATGCCATTTCAGCTAAAAGGAGTAGCATTAGGCAAATG
>NW_016892079.1:0-253 GCF_001698545.2 Rhinopithecus bieti | reverse complement strand
GGGAAAAAAAAAAGAAAGAAAGAAAGAAAGGCAGACAGAAAGAAAGAAAAGAAAAGAAAAGAAAGAAAAGAAATGTTTATTCTAGTGTCTAATAAGGAAGAAGTTAAAATGTGGGCACCTATGTAAAATGTCAAAATTAAAATGCGGAGGGGTGTCTGGAATCGAACTGATGGCCTCTTGGGCTGCAGTCCAATGCTCTAACCCTGAGCTATACCCCTCCTGCTGTTGTGGGGTCAGTTAATGTCTTTGACTT
>NW_016892078.1:0-257 GCF_001698545.2 Rhinopithecus bieti | reverse complement strand
ATTGAACTCCCAAATATATCTTTGCAGATTCCACGAAAAGGGTGTTAGCAACCTGCTTCCTGAGGACTAAGTTGTAACTCTGTGAGGTAAATTCACAGATCACAAAGAAGTTTCTCAGAAAGATTCATTCTCGTTTTAAAAGATGATATTTCCTCTATCAGGGTAGGCCTCAATGTGATCCTAAGTAACCCTTCTCAGGTTCTTCCAAGACAGTGTTAATGGCCTGCTCCATGAAACATAAGTGTAACTTTGTGAGA
>NW_016892077.1:0-256 GCF_001698545.2 Rhinopithecus bieti | reverse complement strand
ACTATTATTGTGGAATTCTAAGTGTATTTTAGGTCTCTAAGAATTTGCTTTATGAATCTGGGTGCTCCTGTTTGGGTGGCTATATATAAGGATAGTAAGCTCATTAGCTCTTCTTATTGTGTTGATTCCTTTACCATTATTTAATGCCCTTCTTTGTCTTTTGATCTTTGTTGGTTTAAAGTCTGTTTTTATCAGAGACTAGGATTGCAACCCCTGCTTTATTTTGCTTTCCATTTGTTTGGTAAATATTCCTCCA
>NW_016892076.1:0-1322 GCF_001698545.2 Rhinopithecus bieti | reverse complement strand
CAAAAAAAAAAAAAAAAAATTAAAAAAGCAAATAGCAAAATCTCCTGAAATACCACATCCAAGGAAAATTACTGTCAACAGCTTGGTGAGCATATATCTGGACCACTTGATTATACATATGGGTATGCAGATGTATTTAATTTTCCATAAATAAAAGTATATGACTGCATTTAAAATCATTTTAATTAATTTTTTTAGATATAATTGTAGATACATATGTAATTGGGAAAATACGACAGAGAGACTGCATATACACTTTCCCTTGTTTATCTCAATGGCAAAATCTTGTAAAATCACAACTGTGATACCAGCATTGATAGTCAAGCTATAGAACATTTCCATCTCCACAAACATCCCTCATGCTGCTCTTTTACGGACCCACTTCCCTCCCACCTCACTGCCCTCCTGATAACTCTAATATGTTTGCCATTTCTATACTTTTGTCATTTCAAGAATGTTATATGAATGAAAAGATAGTTAGTGTAACTTTTGGGGTTGACTTTTCACTGAGAATACTTCTCTAGAGATTATCCAGCTTGTTCTTACATGTGTCAACTGTTCATTCGTTTTATTGCTCATTAATATTCAGTGACATGGATATACCACAGTTTCTACAATGAGTCACTCATTGAAGGACTGGGTTGTTTCCGGTTTGTGGCTAATGCTAATAATTTTGCCACAAACATTTGTATATAGGTGCTTTTATAAGCATAATTCTCAATCTCTCTGGGGTAAATACCAAGGAGTGCAGTTGTTAGGTCTTATGGTAATTGCATGTTTAGTTCTTTTTTAAAAAATACTGTCAAACCGTTTTCCAGAATGATTGTACTATTTTACATTATGTCTCTCTTCCAATTTCCATGCCGTTTATTTATTTTCTTGTTTTAGTGCACTGACTAGAACTTCCAGCACTGTATTGAATATCTTGTTCTTGGTCTAGAGGTAAATAATTAATTTTTTCACCATTAAGTATCATGTTAGATACAGAGTTTTGTAGATTTAAAAAAATCAAGTTTAGGAAGTTACCCTATAGACCTGTTTTATAAGAGTTAAAATTATAAATTAGTGTTAAACTTTGTTGAATTCATCTTCTGAATTAATTGATGTGATTTTCTTCTTCAGTCTGCTAATATGGTGGATTATACTGATTAATTCTCAACCACTTAACCAGCCTTGCATTTCTGAAATAAACTTCATTTGAATATGGTGTTTAATCATTTTACATATTGCTTATTTATATTTGCTAACATTTTGATAAGGATTTTGCATCTATACTGATGAGAAATATTGGTTTGCAGTTTTCTTTCCTTTTGTTTTTAAAA
>NW_016892075.1:0-257 GCF_001698545.2 Rhinopithecus bieti | reverse complement strand
GAAATGGGGTTTTGCTCTTGTTGCCCAGGCTGGAGTGCAATGGCACGATCTTGGCTCAGTGCAAACTCCACCTCCCAGGTTCAAGCTATTCTCCTGCCTCAGCCTCCCAAGTAGCTGGGATTACACGCATGTGCCACCACGCCTGGCTAATTTTGTATTTTATGGAGACAGGGTTTCTCCATGTTGCTCAGGTTGGTCTCAAACTTCCAACCTCAGGTGATCTGCCCTCCTCAGACTCCCAAAGTGCTGGAATTACA
>NW_016892074.1:0-256 GCF_001698545.2 Rhinopithecus bieti | reverse complement strand
GGGGTTTTGCTTTTCCTCCAGGCGGGGTTTTTTCTTTTTTGGGCGGGGACCCGATCTTGGCTCACTGCAACCTCCACCTCTTGGGTTCAAGCGATTCTCCTGCCTCAGCCTCCCAAGTAGCTGGTATTACAGGCAGACACTACCATGCCTGGCTATTTTTTGTATTTTTTTAGTAGAGGTGGTGTTCTACCATGTTGGCCAGTCTCCAACTCCTGACTCTGTGATCCACCCGCCTCGGCCTCCCAAAGTGTTGACA
>NW_016892073.1:0-261 GCF_001698545.2 Rhinopithecus bieti | reverse complement strand
TTTGGGTTGAAGCACATCAACAAGAAGGACATCAACTGTGGGGACAGTCATGGAGGTTCTTGGCCTCTGGAGAATCTCTGTGGCCCAGTCAGTAGAATGGATAAATAAATGGTGGTGTGTAGCAATCAAGATGGATAAGCTTTCAGCTACATGGAGCAACAGGGATGAATCTTAGGCTGTTACATGACAGAAACAGGACACAAAAGAACGTGGACAGTATGGTTGCAGCCACATAAAATTCAAAAGCAAGCAAAACTAAGC
>NW_016892072.1:0-253 GCF_001698545.2 Rhinopithecus bieti | reverse complement strand
GGGAGGGGCTTCCCCTTCCCCCCCAAACTGGGGGGGGGGGGGGGTTTTGGTCCCCTGCGTCCTCTGCCTCCCGGGTTCAAGTGATCCTCCCACCTCAGCCTTCCAAGTATCTGGGCGTACAAGCGTGTGCCACCACACTCAGCTAATTTTGTATTTTAGTGGAGGTGCGGTTTCACCATGTTGACCAGGCCAGTCTCCAACTCCTGACCTCAGCCTCCCGAGTAGCTGGGACCACAGGCACCCACCACCACAC
>NW_016892071.1:0-525 GCF_001698545.2 Rhinopithecus bieti | reverse complement strand
TTGTTATTGGGAAGGGCAGGTCCCTCCCCTAACCTCTGGAGAATGAGTCATCGTTACTTTAAGCCCAAGGCAATCTCATTTCCCTTTGCCAGTGACTGGTTTAAGGGAAGGCAAGGGATCCAGTTCCAACCAATCAGTTGCAAGGAGAAGTCTGGTTGAAGCTTATGCCAAGGATTTCACTTTCTTGTTAAAAGACGGAGGCATGGCTTGCAATGCTATTTACTACTTTCTTTTCCTTCCATTTTCAACGTAGAAGTGATACTTGAAACCACAGCAGTCATTTTGGGGCCACGAGGCAATAAGCACGAGGATTAAAAAACCAAGACCCAAAGATGGAGAATCATGGGTGTAATGAACCTAGATGATATGATATGACAGAGTCTTGAACTGCTAGACTTCTTATTAGGTGAGATGAGTAAAGGTCTTCATTCTTAAATCACTCTCAATTTGGTTTTCTGTTAATTGCAACTAAAAGCATTCTTTATTTTACTTTATTTTATTTTATTTTTTTTTACCCATCAATTC
>NW_016892070.1:0-524 GCF_001698545.2 Rhinopithecus bieti | reverse complement strand
GAGGTGAGGTAAGGTGAGTGAGGTGAGGTGAGTGGGTGAGGTGAGGTAAGGTGAGTGAGGTGAGGTAAGGTGAGTGAGGTGAGGTAAGGTGAGTGAGGTGAGGTGAGTGGGTGAGGTGAGTGAGGTAAGGTGAGTGAGGTGAGGTAAGGTGAGTGAGGTGAGGTAAGGTGAGTGAGGTGAGGTAAGGTGAGTGAGGTGAGGTGAGTGAGGTGAGGTGAGTGGGTGAGGTGAGTGAGGTAAGGTGAGTGAGGTGAGGTAAGGTGAGTGAGGTGAGGTAAGGTGAGTGAGGTGAGGTGAGTGAGGTGAGTGAGGTAGGTGAGTGAGGTGAGGTGAGTGAGGTGAGGTGAGTGGGTGAGGTGAGTGAGTGAGTGAGGTGAGTGAGGTGAGGTGAGTGGGTGAGGTGAGTGAGGTGAGGTGAGTGAGGTGAGTGAGTGAGGTGAGTGAGTGAGGTGAGTGAGGTGAGTGGGTGAGGTGAGTGAGGTGAGGTGAGGTGAGGTGAGTGAGGTGACGTGAGTGAGGAGAGT
>NW_016892069.1:0-1724 GCF_001698545.2 Rhinopithecus bieti | reverse complement strand
TTTTTTCCTTTCTGAAGGTGGACTGGATCCTTTTCATTTTTTTTTAATCCAAGTAGCCTAAATGATACTAGACTAGTATTTACATTTATGTCTACACAGTACTAATTTATGACAAATGTACTTATTTTCTGCCATATAACCTCTTTTCTAATTAAGAGAACTACACCTTATTCCTAACTTATTACTATTAATGACAGCACAGGCATCAAATTTTAAGGTGACTTGCTTGGGCACCCCTTTTTTTTCTGTTTTGGCTTACACTTTACTCGTATCATTTGTGAGTCTTTACTAGTCCTCAGTCCTTAATCTTATTTTAAAACTGTGGTCATGGGAGGCTCAGATGGGTCATAACACACATCAGGTTGGTCATTTCCTGGGCTACATACCTTGTATAGAATAACATTATACAAACAAGTTCTTTTAGAGTTCCAGCACACTTAAAATAACTGTAAAATAATAGGACCATAGTAACCTTTTGTCCTACCTCTATGACTTGATGTATACACTGGGAACAGTCCTCAGTCTGAGGAAAGTCAGTTGAAGCCCTTACTATACAAGTCCAAATTTTAAGGAAAATGAGTCCCGCAATGAGTTTCCTCATGCTTTGGCTGTGCGTAGACCAGTCAGCTTCCGGGTATGAATGGAGCAGGGCTTGTCATCTTCTTCAGAGTCACTTTGCAGGGGTTGATGAAGCTGCTCCCATCCACGTACTGCTTACAGTCTACTGATGTTTAAGGATGGTCTTGGAGATTGGGCCTGCTAGAACAAACTGAGTCCAACACCTCTACACAGTTATGTTTAACTGGGCTCTTTGATACTGGGAACAAGATGGTGGGGTTTAGGGTGTTGCAAACTTCAATGGTTACGTGGGGATTTTCACATAGCATGCTTTGGTACTTGGTTAATCTAGCATTTGTTAACCAATGATGTCTTTTGGTATTTATTACAGTTACCACAGCATGGGGAGCCTTTATATTCAGGTTTTCCCTAAGGGTTAGTTTATCTGCTTCTTGTGCTAACAGGGCCATTGCTGCTAGGGCCCTTAGACCTGAGGGCCAGCCTTTGGAAACCCTATCTAGTTGTTTTGAGAGATAGGCCCCTACAGTCTGGGTTAAAACTCAAACTGCCATTTTTTTTTCTCTTTCTGACATAAAGAGTTGGTATGGGTCTTAGAGATTTTGATTCTGCCATTCTTTCTCCAATAATACTCAGCTTTTACAAATATACCCCTTTTCGAACAAATCACCAATCGTTTTAAAGTTTGTGATGCTGTTAATAGCAAAATTCACTCATTTGTCAAAAGTACATTTTATTCGTCACATTAGCTGACATATGTATGACACATTTCAAAGAACCTAGGATGATGGAGGTAGAGGAAATCTCTTATTGTTTCATTGTAGTGAGTTATTCTCTACCTAGAAATAAAGAGGTTGTCTAGGACTTTCTGTGTCTTTTCTCCAAACACCAAAAGATGTTTACCAATCATTCTAAAACCATATATGTATATTATTTTCTTACTTAAAAGCATGAGAATTGAAAACGAAAGCATAACTAAGACTGTAAACAGTTCTCTACAGTTCCAACAACAACAAATGAAATACAAGTTCTTTCTCTCACCTTTCAGCTTTCAAAAGAAAAGGACAGATTTACTAAATAGCCATCATACTCTTCAGGCCCAGTGTAACCCTCAATGCTGGTTAATTAAAAAAAAAATAGTATTTTCA
>NW_016892068.1:0-1722 GCF_001698545.2 Rhinopithecus bieti | reverse complement strand
GATGATTTTTATTTGTTTTTGGCATGATTGACTATTTAAAAATCATAAGAAACTTTGAAAAAAAGATTAATTGAGATAAATTAATATAATTTAGATGACAACCTCTTCCCTTTATTTCTTTTGAGGTGGAGTAAAAGAAAGTTATACAATTATTTTAAAATCAAAACTTCTCCCAAATTTTGGCAAAAGATGATGTGGGGTGGAGTAGGGAAGAAGGATATTAAAATACCATGAAGCTATAGAGGTCAAAACAGTAATTTCATAAACATAATAGGTGGAAACAGGAAGCTACAGATAAGTAAAGCCGGAAGCCACTAGATGAGTAAATTATGGTATATTTACACAATGAGTGTGAATCATTTACAACTTTATGCGTGCTATAGTCTGAATGTTCCCCAAAATGTATGTGCTGAAATTTAATCCCCATTGTGGTGGTGTTAAGAGCTGAGGCCTTTTAGGAAGTGATTAAGTCATGAGGGCATGAATTAGTGTCTTATAAAAGGCTGGAAGGAACCAGCCTAGGGCCTTTATTGTGCTCTTCCTCTCTTCTGCCCTGTGAGTCCACAGCATTCTCCTCTTTTGTGCTTCTGCCTTTCTGCCATGTGAGGACACCTAGACAGCACCATCTATGAGGAATGAACCCTCATCAGACACTGAACCTACAAGTAGAATAGTCTTGGACTTCCCAGTCTCCAGAACTGTGAGAAATAAATTCCTATTCTTTACACATTACTCAGTCTCAGGTATTCTGTTATGGCAGCACAATGATAACACTATATATATATATATATATAATATACTGTTGAATAAACAAAATATATATTGAATGAAAAAAGCCAGATACAAAAGAGAACACATTATATGATTTCAATTATATAAAGTACAAGCACAGATGATACAAATCAGTGCCATTGGAAATCAGGATAGTGGTTACCCTTGGCATGGGAAGTAAAAGAGAACATGAGGATAAGTCCAGGGTGCTGGTAATCTTCTTTTATTAAATAGATTACACAAGAGTGTTGTTTGTCAAAATTTAGTAAGTTATACATTTATATGTACACTTTTCTGCATATATAATTGGTAACATATGCAATTTAAAGATTTTATGCTAGAAGAAAATATTTGTAATATATGTTAAATGGTTACTAAGCATTACATACAAATAATTATTACAAATTAGTAATAAAATAAAATCACATAGGAGAAAATAGGCTAAGACTACAAACACACATTTTATAAGGAGGAATGCTGATGGCTAATACACATATGAAGAGATGTTCACCTAAAATTATGGGTTTTGGGTGTTAGAAAGACAGCATTTAAAACCTGTCTGTATGACCTAATAAAATTACTTGATCTATCTAAAGTTTAGTTTCCTCCTCTAAAATGGAGACAATGATGGTGCTTAACTTTGTAGGGTTACTAGAGTTAATCAGTAAAAGACAAAGTTTTGAAAACTATTTCTGCTACATAGTTAGTGCTCAGTAAAGGACAATAGCATTTGGAATGGTGGTAGTAGATGTAGGAGAAGCACCACCAGTATTAAAGAAACAAATATAAATCTGAAAGGCAGCACCATTTTTTAATCCATTAGATTAGCAAAAGTTTAAAAGACTGATACCATGCAGAGTGTGGGGAAATAACCATGTCTTTGGTAGAAGTGAGAATGGCTACCTCATTTTAGATAGTAACTATATATTTCTAGATAGTAACTATATATAT
>NW_016892067.1:0-1263 GCF_001698545.2 Rhinopithecus bieti | reverse complement strand
AAGCCTACTTCTGTCAACTCATCAAACTCATTCTCCATCCAGTTTTGTTCCCCTCCTGGTGAGTAGTTACGCTCCTTTGGAGGAGAAGAGGCATTCTGGTTTTGAAATTTTCAGCCTTTCTGCTCTGGTTTCTCCCCATCTTTGTGGTTTTATCTACCTTTTGTCTTTGATGTTGGTGACCTATGGATGGGGTTTTGGTGTTGATGTCCTTTTGTTGATGTTGCTGCTATTCCTTTCTGTTTGTTAGTTTTCCTTCTAACAGACCTTTCCCTTAGCTGCAGGTCTGTTGGAGTTTGCTGGAGGTCCACTCCAGATCCTGTTTGCCTGGGTATCACCAGCAGACACTGCAGAACAACAAATATTGCTGTCTAATCCTTCCTCTGGAAGCTTCGTCCCAGAGGGGCAACCACCTATATGAGGTGTCTGTTGGCCGCTACTGGGAGGTGTCTCCCAGTCAGGCTACAAGGGCGTCAGGGACCCACTTGAGGAGGCAGTTTGTTCATTATTGGAGCTCGAATGCCATGCTGAGAGAACCACTGCTCTCTTCAGAGCTGTCAGGCAAGGACATTTAAGTTTGCAGAAGCTGTCTGCTGCTTTTGTTCAGATATGCCCTACCCCAGAGTTGGAATCTAGAGAGGCAGTAAACCTTGCTGAGCTGCAGTCGGCTCTGCCCAGTTTGAGGTTACCTGCTGCTTTGTTTGCGCTGTGAGCATAGAACAGCCTACTCAAGCCTCAGCAATGGTGAATGCCCCTCTCCTCACCAAACTTCAGTGTTCCAGTTCAATCTCAGACTGCTGCACTAGCACTGAGCAGGGATCCTTGGGCATGGGACCTGCCAAGCCAGGCACAGGAGGAAATCTCCTGGTTTGCTGGTTGCAAAGACCATGGGAAAAGCACAGTATTTGGACAGGAGTGTATTGCTCCTCTAGGTACAGTCACTCACAGCTTCCTTTGACTAGAAAAGAGAAATCCCCAACCCCTTGTGCTTCCTGGGTGAGGTGATGCCCCGCCCTTCTTTGGCTTGCCCTCCATGGGCTGTACCCACTGTCCAACCAGTCCCACTGAGATGAATCAGGTACCTCAGCTGGAAATGCAGAAATCACCCTGCACAGATCTTCTGTGTCAATCTCGCTGGGAGCTGTACACCAGAGCTCTTCCTATTTGGCCATCTTGGAAGCTGGGCTTTTCTACTTTTTTAAGTATGAGTGATATTTATTATGTAACCAGTATAACAAATTAAAAAATTGCTTCTCATTCAATAAA
>NW_016892066.1:0-1721 GCF_001698545.2 Rhinopithecus bieti | reverse complement strand
ATAAAATAAAGATACTCCCTGATAGTTTCTACACTCTGGGGAATTCAGGTAGAGAGAGAAAGGTAAATGTTTCAGTTTTGTTCACAAGAACATACTTTGTCCAAATTGCTGTAACTATTAATAGCTCAAATATAATAAGTTTCTTGACTTTGGAAAACAAAAGATAAAGAGAACAATCAATGTTTCAAGCAAAAGAGTCAGAAAATCATTTTAGATCTCTATCAGTTCAATTTCATGTAATTAATTATAGTTTTACTTGATGTAGTTAGCAATTTTCATAAACACATCAGCTTTTAATTAGAGTTTTGAAAGTTTCTGCCTAGTCCAGTAGTATGGTCTCTAAAGTTATTAAAACCTGTACTCAGGAATAATTGTCAGGGTCATTTCCATGAATTTCCTTGAAGAAGATGCAAATTTTGGATCATGGATAATTATAAACCACTTTGTGAGAAGAATCAAAGTAAAGCAATAATTCTATGTCGACAAGACTTAGAATAACCTTGGCAAAAGACACAATTGACGAGGAAATTTAGTTATTTGTTTGGCATACAACAATTTCACATAATAATTATAATTATGACTGATAACATATACCAATATATATATGAATTTTGGGAATCTCATACAATTTTGGAAGACATAGTAATAACACATTTATACAAATATAACTATAAAAGTCAAACATCATTTCTTACTTTCTTATTTAACATAGCTTTCCATATGATTTTATACACCAGAGTCCAAAAGTTAAATTTGAGGTCAAAACTTAATTTAGAATTTTAAAACTGATTTGGAAAGTTTGTCAAATATCAAGTACTTAAAACACTTGATCTAAATAGAATTACAGGTCACTGTAAAATATTTATTTAGCCAAAGAGAGAATTTGAAGAGCTCCAAAAGCAAAACTTTTACTCTTCAATAGAGAAGAGACTCAATTTTCAAAACAATCAAAACACTTATGGAAGACAGCATGGGACAAAATATCTCACATTAATTATCTGCAGTTTACTTAGAAGGTAACAAAATCTTTTGTTATTTCTTATTAACACTACATAAAATAGTATTGAAAAAATAAACTAAATTCTACCTTTACATCAGTGTATTATTGATGCTAAAGTACATCTTAAGAAAACCTTATAAACAGGTCTATCCAATCTCGATCAGCTTTGACCATACAAGATAAATTTTTTTCTTTAAACTGGTACACTGTTCACAGCTATATTTCAAGTTTGGAAATGCATATTTGCAAGCAGCAATATAAAAGTATTCATGAAGAATACATAATCTCTGAAAATTCTGAAAACATCCCTGCTACCAGTACATCTCTAAATACAAAACTGACTACCGTATTTATTACTTCTGGGTGGCTAGAGAAGTTTATTTTAAAACAGATAAAATTCAGTCTTTAGGTGTGAATGGTATGAATGACAATCTTTTTTTTTTTATTTATTTATTTATTTTTTTTAATTTCTTAGTCATTTGGAATCCTTAAGCATGCAAAAGCTTTGAACAGAAGGGTTCATGAAGGAACCAGGGTTGTCTTATGGTATCTGACAAGTCAAGTGCTTCTGCTCCTGCTTCTGGATGACCCAGAGGCATTTCCAGCTCTGGCTTAACTGGATGCCATAAGATAAGATTTTTATAAACCTTTTATAACCTCTTACAATATTTTCATTCTCTTTCTTTTCCCAACGTTTTATACCCATTGAATTTTATTTGTC
>NW_016892065.1:0-578 GCF_001698545.2 Rhinopithecus bieti | reverse complement strand
CTAGAGCCTGAGAAGTTCAATATCAAGGTATTGTCATCTGGAAAGGGCTATCATGCAGTGTCATCCCATGGTAGAAAGTGGAGGAGCAAGAGAGCATAAAAGAGAAAGGGATTATGAAAGAGCAAGAGAACAAGAAGGGGTCAAACTCACTTTTATAACAAATCCACTTTTGTGATAATTAACTTGCTCCAACAGCAATGACATGAACTCATTGTATTAGTCAGAGTTCTCTAGAGGGACAGAAATAACAGGAGATATATATATATCCTATTATTTATAAACTATATATATATGTGAAGGAGAGTTTATTAATAATAGGATATATCTATATGTATGTAAAGGGGAGTTTATTAAGTATTAACTCACATGATCACAACGTCCCACAATAGGCCATCTGCAAGCTGGGAAGCAAGGAAAACAAATCTGAGTCCCAAAACTGAGGAACTTTGGAGTCTGATGTTCAATGGCAGGATGCATCCAGCATGGGAGAAAGATGTAAGGCTGGGAGGCTAGGCCAGTCTAGCCTTTTCACGTTTTCTGTCTGCTTTATATTCTAGCTCTGTTGGCAGCTGATTAGA
>NW_016892064.1:0-1259 GCF_001698545.2 Rhinopithecus bieti | reverse complement strand
CATGTATACATGTTATGTTATACATGTGGAAACTGTGTCACATTATACATGTGGAAACTTTGCCTAACTCAGTGAACAAAACTCACTTTTGTTAATATCACTACTATTATCAGGAAAGTCTTTTAAGTATTGGAAAGCTGTCAAATTCACATGGCAGATACAAGTTTTCCAAAATTCTGATTTTGTTTACAAGTTCAAATGTTATTGACAACAAATACTGTCAGTTGTTTTAAGTCACAGAATTTCTTCATTCATTTTGAGAGAAATCTACCAAATACCCATATCTAGATAACGACAGTTTTCTGTCAGTCATTCTTCCAGGTAAAGTGGCATTCCATGAAAAGTGTCTAGTTTACCTTGCAATCCAAACAATTACACAAGTGCTTTCCTTCAAGACAATCATCATATTTTGGTATGCAATAGAAGAGCTTTGTAGTTCCTAGCCCCATAATCCCAACACTTTAGGAGGCCAAGCCAAGAGGATCACTTGAGACCAGCCTGCACAACATGGCAATACCCAGTCTCTACGAAAAAACTTAAAATTAGCCAGGCATGGCGATGCACATCTGTAGTCCTGGCTACTTGGGAAGCTGAGGTGGAAAGATCACTTGAGCCCAGAAGGTCAAGGCCATGAGCTGTAAGTGTGCCACTGCACTCCAGCTGGGTGACAGAACAAGACCCTGTCTCAAAAGAAAAAATAAAAGAGTGCTTTGTGCATACTTCATATTTTGTCACACATAATAATAAAAGGATGCATATTTAAGACAAAATTTAATAAAATTAATGTTTTACCATTTCATCAAGACATTCTTAAATGATACTGCCTTTTCTTTTCACTGCAAGTGTGTGGTGGTATGGCAATACAGAATGCAATGACTACTAATATAGCTTGGTGCTACTTCTTTGATTTGTGCTAAAGTGCCAGCAGTTTTACAGATTGCTTTTGCAGCATCATTGCAAATGTCAACACAATGTAAAAGGTATATTTATTATTATGAAAATAGTTTTGACCTCACAGACTCTCTGAAAAGTCTTAGGGATTCTTAGGGGTCCACAGACCACACTTCAAGAAATGCTTAAGAACTTTTACAAATAACTAAAATCTAAACTTTCTTCCTCACCTTTTGATTAATGATGACAAATCCTTTATTGGACTGAGCACAGACTTTGTCTTTCAGGTCTATTATTTTTTGTACTCTATCTTCAATAAATTTTCTTTCAGCTTTTACCAATTTCTCTTTCTCTTCTGCAGTCTTATA
>NW_016892063.1:0-582 GCF_001698545.2 Rhinopithecus bieti | reverse complement strand
AAATAATTATTATAATAACTGCAATTTTAGCAGTACTAGAAATGTTATTAAATTATAATACTAAGTAGAGTAATAACATTATTTGTAATAGTAGAGCTGTTATTAAATAATAATTACTAAAGTTGTTAATATTATTTAGGTGTCCTTATTAGAATGATAGTTTTATCCTGGGACAGAGTTTGGGGTCTAGATAATGTTACCATACCCAGTGTGCTATAATAAAAGAAAAAACTTTGGAGTGAAACAGATCTTGTTGAAAACCCATCTTTGTCACTTACTAATTATGTAACATCATGTAAGCTATTTCACCTGTCTGTGGTTACGTTTCCTCATCTGCAAAATAATTCAATAATATCTACTACTTTGAGCTCTTATGAGGAATAAGATAGTGTGCGTGTAAATGCCCATTTTAGTGCCTAGTACCTAGTAAATTCTCAAATAATTTTGGTTCCAAATACATGAAATCATGGTTTTGGCTTTTAAAATATGATGAAACACCATCAAACTTGTATCAGTATCTCAATAAGACATAAGCCTAAGCAATGTCCCCAAACACCAACGTATGCATAGAGGACTGGTTAA
>NW_016892062.1:0-880 GCF_001698545.2 Rhinopithecus bieti | reverse complement strand
ATAAAATGAGTTAGGGAGGAGTCCCTCTTTTACCATTGCTTGGAATAGTTTCAGAAGGAATGGTAATAGTTCCCTTTTGTACCTCTGGGAGAATTCGGCTATGAATCCATCTGGTTCTGGGATTATTATTATTATTATTATTTTGGGTTCATAAGCTGTTAATTACTGCCTGAATTTCAGAACTTGTTGTTGGTCTACTCAGGGATTTGACTTCTTCCTGGTTTAGTCTTGGGAGGGTGTATGTGTCCAGTAATTTATCCATTTCTTCTAGATTTTCTAGTTTGCTTGCAAAGACGTGTTTATAGTATTCTCTGATGGCACTTTGTATTTCTGTGGGATCAGTGGCGCTATTCCCTTTATCATTTTTTATTATGTCTACCTGATTCTTCTCTCTTTTCTTCTTTACTAGTCTAGCTAACAGTCTATCTATTTTTTAAAATCTTTTCATAAAATGGTTCCTAGATTCATTCATTTTGAAGGGTTTTTTGTCTCTATCTCCTTCAGTTCTGGTCTGATCTTAGTTATTTCTTGTCTTCTGCTAGCTTTTGAATTTGTTTGCTCTTACTTCTCTAGTTCTTTTAATTGTGATGTTCAGGTGTCAATTTCAGATCTTTCCAGCTCTCTGACGTGGGCATTTAGTGCTATGAATTTCTCTGTTAACACTGCTTTAGCTGTGTCCCAGAGATTCTGGTATGTTGTCTCTTTGTTCTCATTGGTTTCAAAGAACTTATTTATTTCTGCCTTAATTTTGTTATTTACCCAATAGTCATTCAGGAGCAGGTTGTTCAATTTCCATGTGGTGGTGTGGTTTTGTGTGAATTTCTTAATCCTGATTTCTAATTTGATTGCACTGTGGTCTGAGAGACTGTTTGATTTCCAT
>NW_016892061.1:0-636 GCF_001698545.2 Rhinopithecus bieti | reverse complement strand
ATGGCCTCATGGGGAGTTCCCTATGATCAGTTGACAGAGAAACAGAAGAGTAGGGCCTATTCACAGATGGTTCTGCATGGTATGCAGGCACCACCCGAAAGTGGACAGCTGTAGCACTACAGCCCCTTTCTAGGACATCCCTGAAGGACAGAGGTGAAGGGAAATCTTCCCAGTGGGCAGAACTTCGAGCAGTGCACCTGGTTGTGCACTTTGCATGGAAGGAGAAATGGCCCAATATGCGATTATATATCAATTCATGGGCTGTAGTCAATGGCTTGGCTGGATGGTCAGGGACTTGGAAGAAGGATGATTGGAAAATTGGTGACAAATTTGGGAAAGAGGTATGTGGATGGACCTTTCTGAGTGGTCAAAACGGTGAAGCTATTTGTATCTGTATCCCATGCAAGTGCTCACCAACGGGTGACCTCAGCGGAGGAGGAGTTTAATAATCAGGTGAATAGGATGACCTGTTCTGTGGACTCACTTAGCCTCTTTCCCCAGCCACCCCTGTCATCACCCAATGGGCCCATGAACAAAGTGGCCATGGTGGCAGGGATGGAGGTTATGCATGAGTTCAGCAACATGGACTTCCACTCACCAAGACTGACCTGGCTATCACTGCTGAATGCCCAAATT
>NW_016892060.1:0-881 GCF_001698545.2 Rhinopithecus bieti | reverse complement strand
AGAGAAATTAACTTAGTATAATGGTAATATTAATAACAATCATGGAAACAAAAACAGCAGCTAACATTTGAGCACTTACTATGCACTAGGTAGCATGTTTACATGAATTACTTTCTCTGCGAGAGAAGTACTGGCACTATTCTTATCTTCTTTAGAAAAATGAGGCTTAGAAAGCTTACATGGTTTGCCTAAGATTACATCTGAAAAAGGGTGGTTGGCAAGTTATTTAGGAGAAGGCTTAAACAAACTGCTCTTTTACTTGGCATCAACCACCCCAGCAAAAAACAAATAGGAGACTTTTGTAATCTTCAAAGAAATGGTAGAATTCAAACAATTTTCCTGATGCTTGTTATTTTTTCTGGTGGTCTATTCATATTCAGATGAATAACAATCATTTTATACTAGCAAATACAAATATAGGAATAATATTCAAACTTGTTTTATTAAACCAAAAAAAATCCTAAACCTGTGATTAAAAAAGGCAAAGAAGTAGGAGACAATGACATCAAACCTCATATATGCTTCAATTATGAGCATGGCTTCCTAGAGGTATATGACAACAAATATTAGGTTCACATACCACCATAGGTTCACACCCCATAGGCTATTAACACCTACCCTACAATTAAATGTGTCATTTTGAACCTTTATTCTCAAAAGTAAATGTATGCAGGTTAACAGAAAGTTCCTGATATAGGTGGATTAGCTATTTCATACTTTACATCAAATTATTTTAATGGAATGTATTTCACTCTGGTATTAAGAATGACTAAGGTGAAACCTTATATTACCATCTGCCAGCTAATAAAACTGTACAATAACATCTCTGTTCAGTAAATTATGCTTTGAAGTATTAAAGTTTGAATACAGGACTAAAGAAA
>NW_016892059.1:0-636 GCF_001698545.2 Rhinopithecus bieti | reverse complement strand
AAAAGTCCAAATTTTAAGGAAAATGAGTCTCGCAATGAGTTTTCTCATGCTTCGGCCGTGCATGGACCAGTCAGCTTCCAGGTGTGACTGGAGCAGGGCTTGTCGTCTTCTTCAGAGTTACTTTGCAGGGATTGGCAAAGCTGCTCCCATCCACGTACTGCTCACAGTCTACTGATGCTTGAGGATGGTCTCGGAGGTTGGGCCTGCTAGAATAAACTGAGTCCAACACCTCTACACAGTTATGTTCGACTGGGCTCTCTGATACCGGGAGCAAGGTGGTGGGGTTTAGGGTGTTGCAAACTTCAGTGGTTATGTGGGGATTTTCACAGAGCAAGCTTTGGTACTTGGTTAATCTAGCATTTGTTAACCAATGATGTCCTTTGGTGGTCATTAAAGTTACCACAGCATGGGGCCTTTATATTCAGGTTTTGCCTAAAGGTTAGTTTATCTGCCTCTTGTGCTAACAGGCCATTGCTGCTAGGGCCCTTAGGCCAGCCTTTGGAAACCCTGTTTAGTTATTTTGAGGCCTTTGAGAGATAGGCCTTGGCCAGGGCCCCACAGTCTGGGTTAAAACTCCAACTGCCATTTTTTCTCTTTCTGACACATAGGGTGTAAAGAGTTTTGTCAGGTCAGGTA
>NW_016892058.1:0-309 GCF_001698545.2 Rhinopithecus bieti | reverse complement strand
AGGCAGTTTCTAATATTCAACCTTCCTTGCTTGAGAAGCAGACATGCCAGTATCTGTAAGGTTTTGGTATGTATGTTATCTCATTAGCCTCCATACTCTAAGGAAGTTGTTATGATTATTCTCATTTTAGATGAGTAAATTGAAGCCCTGAAAGTCTAATTTTCCTTTTAAGAGTCAAGAGATAGCAAGAAAAGAATGAGGTCTTCATTAAAATCTGAGAGTGTCCAAATTCTTTGCTCCTTTAAATCACGCTGCCTCTTTAATGAAATCCATTCAGGTTTCAATAAGGAATGGTGAGAAACATAGGAA
>NW_016892057.1:0-203 GCF_001698545.2 Rhinopithecus bieti | reverse complement strand
ACAGGCATGTGCCACTGCGCCCAGCTATTTTTTATTTATTTTTTGTAGAGACCAGTCTCACTATGTTGCCCAGGCTGGTTTCAAATTCCCGGGCTCAAGCAATCCTCCCATCTCGTGAGCCACCACACCTGGTCAAGATTTTCAATAAATTTTAGTTATTAATCACTATATCCATCCCAGCTTTCTTTTTTTTTTTTTTTTTT
>NW_016892056.1:0-1054 GCF_001698545.2 Rhinopithecus bieti | reverse complement strand
AACTCCAGGTGCAGCAGGATCCCGTTGAGCTGTTCCATCTGTAGGATGTAGCGGGCCTCCACCTCCCTCAGGCTGTTCTCCAAGCTGGCCTTCAGATTTCTCATGGAGTCCAGGTCAGTCTCCAAGGACTGGACTATACGTCTCAGCTCCGTGAGCGTCGTCTCAGCAGCTCCAACCTTGGCAGACTGCGTGGTGACCACTGTGGTGCCCTCCTCAATCTGCTGAGACCAGCACTTGTCCAGCTCCTCTCGGTTCTTCCGAGCCAGCTTGTCACACTGAGCCTAGATGTCTACCATGATCTTGGCGAAGTCCTGAGATTTGGGGCACCTACCTCCACGGTCAACCCAGAGCTGGCAGTCTGGGCTTGTAGGCCTTTTACTTCCTCTTCATAGTTCTTTTCATGGAGAGCAGCTCCTCCTTGAGAGCCTCGATCTCTGTTTCCAGCTGCAGCCAAGTGACACTGGTGTCTTCGACGACCTTGCGGAGCCCATGGTTGTTGCTCTCCACAGACCGACGCGTGGCCAGTTCTCTTATACTTGTCTCTAAAGTCGTCAGCAGCCAGACAGGCATTGTCAATCTGCAGAACGATGCAGGCATTGTCCACAGTATCTGAAGATCTGAGCCCTGAGGTCCTTGATAGTCTGGAA
The DNA here is from genome assembly GCF_001698545.2 of Rhinopithecus bieti. NCBI lineage: Eukaryota > Metazoa > Chordata > Mammalia > Primates > Cercopithecidae > Rhinopithecus > Rhinopithecus bieti. Next base: position 407 of record NW_016892056.1, on the reverse strand, counting down.
GTAATGGCTCCAGTCTCTTGACCTGGGGTCCCTTCTTCTCCAAGTGCTCCCGGATTTTGCTCTCCAGCCTCCCGTTCTCGGTCTCCAGGCTCCTCACTCTGTCTGGGTAGGAGGCCAGACAGTCGTTCAGGCTTTGCATGTTCTCCTTCTCGTTCCGGATGCCTCCCATTCCTGCCAGATTCCCGGCCATCCCCACGGCCAGGCCCGCAGACACTATGCCACCCTGGAAGCTGGTGGAGTGGGACATGGAGATCTGGGAACCAGAGCCCCGGCACCTGCATAGACGCTGGTGGCGCCTGGACAGAGCCCAGAGACCGGTACTTGGTGCAGAAAGTGGAGCGAGTGGTGCAGCGCATGCTGTTCTGGGAGGAGGGAGAGAGGACAGGACTCAGACTTTGCCCACGACC
>NW_016892055.1:0-1050 GCF_001698545.2 Rhinopithecus bieti | reverse complement strand
TAGACAAACAGAGAGCTAAATCATGAGTGAACTCTCATTCACAATTACTTCAAAAAGAATAAAATACCTAGGAATACAACTTACAAGTGATGTGCAGGACCTCTTCAAGGACAACTACAAACCTCTACTCAAGGAAACAAGAGAGGATACAAACAAATGGAAAACATTCCATGCTCATAGATGGGAAGAATCAATACTGTGAAATGGCCATACCGCCCAAGGTAATTTATAGATTCAATGCTATCCCCATCAGGCTACCACTTTCTTACAGAATTAGAAAAAACTATTTTAAATTTCATATGGAACCAAAAAAGAGCCCATATAGCCAAGACAATCCTAAGCAAAAGAACAAAGCTGGAAGCATCATGCTACCTGACTTCAAACTATACTACAAGGCTACAGTAACAAAACAGTGTGGTACCAGTACCAAAACAGATATATAGACCATTGAAACAGAACAGAGGCCTCAAAATAACACCACACATCTACAACCATCTAATCTTTGACAAACCTGACACACACAAACAATGGGGAAAGGATTCACTATTTAATAAATGATGTTGGGAAAATTAGCTAGCCATAGGCAGAAAACTGAAACTGGACCCCTTCCTTACACTTTATATAAAACTAACTCAAGCTGGATTAAAGACTTAAATGTAAGACCTAAAACCATAAAACCCTAGAAGATAACCTAGGTAATACCATTCAGGACATAAGCATGGGGAAAGACTTCATGTCTAAAACATCAACAGCAATGGCAACAAAAGCCAAAATTGACAAATGGGATCTAATTAAACTAAAGAGTTTCTGCACAGCAAAATAAACTATCATCAGAGTGAACAGGCAACCTACAGGATGGGAGAAAGTTTTGCAATCTATCAATTTGACAAAGGGCTAATATCCAGAACTTCAACAAATTTACAAGAAAAAAACAAACAACCCCATCAAAAGGTGGGCAAAGGATATGAACAGACACTTCCCAAAATAAGACATTTATACAGCCAACAAACATATGAAAAAAAGCTCATTATCAGTGGTCATTAGAGAAAG
>NW_016892054.1:0-1471 GCF_001698545.2 Rhinopithecus bieti | reverse complement strand
AAGATGGTAGTTCTGGGCCGGGCGCGGTGGCTCAAGCCTGTAATCCCAGCACTTTGGGAGGCCGAGACGGGCGGATCACAAGGTCAGGAGATCGAGACCATCCTGGCTAATACGGTGAAACCCCGTCTCTACTAAAAAGAATACAAAAAACTAGCCGGGTGATGAGGCGGGCGCCTGTAGTCCCAGCTACTTGGGAGGCGGAGGCAGGAGAATGGCGTGAACCTGGGAGGCGGAGCTTGCAGTGAGCTGAGATCCGGCCACCGCACTCCAGCCTGGGCGGCAGAGCCAGACTCCGTCTCAAAAAAAAAAAAAAAAAAGATGGTAGTTCTATTTTAGTTCTTTGAGGACTCTCCGTACTGTTTTCCATAGAACTTACACTAATTTACTTTCCCATCAACAGTGTATATGAATTCCTTTATCTCTGCATCCTCATCAACCTCTATTATTTTTTGAATTTGACATCCACAAATGTCTCCAGACATTCTCAGATATCCCCTTGGGAGTAAAATCCATCCCAGTTAAAAGCTCTGTTATGAAATGAGGTGTACTTACTCCAAGTTTTACATGGGGAATTTCACTGGTTTTGGATTCTAGTAGCCCTGACGTGTACGCTGGGCACAACCAGATAAGAAAACTGGGCAAAGTGTGCACTAAGAGATAGTAAGCACATTATTCTGGAAGATGCTTTTCATAACCAGAATAGACTTTATGAATTCTGTCAGTTGTAATAAGAATCGGACTGACATTTGGGGACAGTCAGTATAACGCACGCTATCCAAAAGGAGGTGGCATTGATTTATATAATTGAGAGCTTACGAGAAAACAAAGACAGGAAATAAAGAAAAGAAAATCCCTGATAAGTATCTGATAGAACAAAGTGCAGAACGAAATGCAGCTAGCTTATCTAAAATTGGGCAAAATCATGTTCCAAATGAAAGCTCAGTAGATGGGAAGAGAGTATTTGAACATTTGAGGTGAAGAATGAGATTTACTGTTCCACAGATAAGAACACATTGATGAGAGCTGTCAGTTATTAGAGCTTATTAACATCAATGGGAACACCAGAAATGTGCTGCACAGAAAATTAAATTTAAGACTCATTGAAAATGGTGTTATATTTTCTGAACTGTTACATTGATTGATTAAAATTAGATTCTCCAACAAAATAAGAACTTTTAATATTCTGGGACTGAATATGACATGAATTTAGGTGGAAAATGTGTTTTAAAAGATGTATTATTAACCTCAGAGATTCAGAATTAATGTCACCAACCCCAAAGAATGCAGTATAACGTTTGTCAGAAATGACCTCATAATAGGTGATTTTGTATTATCGTTTTAAATTTTGATAATAAATGGGCACATTTTACACCTTTTATAATAAAAGGGTATATGCAAAACCAGTTATTTTTATTCCAATGTTAATAAAATAGCAATAAGCCTCATTTCGTTTGAAGTGCCAACTTCCACT
>NW_016892053.1:0-275 GCF_001698545.2 Rhinopithecus bieti | reverse complement strand
CCTTCCCCAATACATCTCCCCTTTTCCCCTTCCCTGTGCATCTCCCCTCTTCCCTCCCCTTCCTCAGTGCATCTCCCCTTCCCCCCTTCCTCAATGCCTCTCCCCTCTTCCACCCCTTCCCCAATGCATCTCCCCTCTTCCCACCCTTCCCCAATACATCTCCCCTCTTCTCCCCTTCCCCAGTGCATTCCCCCCTTCCCCAGTACATCTCCCCTCTTCCTCCTTCCTCAGTACATCTCCCCTTCCCCTCTTCCTCAATGCATCTCCCCTCTTCC
>NW_016892052.1:0-213 GCF_001698545.2 Rhinopithecus bieti | reverse complement strand
CCCTTCCCCAATGCATCTCCCATCTTCCCCCCTTCCTCAATGCATCTCCCCTCTTCCCCACTTCATAAATGCATCTCCCCTCTTCCTCCTTCCTCAGTGAATCTCCCCTCTTCCCCCCTTCCTCAGTGCATCTCCCCTCCTCTCCCCTTCCTCAATGCATCTGCCCTCTTCCCCTTCCTCAATGCATCTCCCCTCTTCCCTCTCCTTCCTCAG
>NW_016892051.1:0-1474 GCF_001698545.2 Rhinopithecus bieti | reverse complement strand
CATGGAGGCTAAGGGCTCCAAATGCACAGGTCCCAAGGAGAGAGAGCCAGGTGGAAGCCACATTGCCTTTTAGTACCCAGCCTCTGAAGCCATGCAATGTCATTTGATCTCATTCTATTTGTGGAAGCAGTTACAAAATCCATCTTTTTTGGGGTGCCCCCCCCCGACTTAGAGGAATGTGAACATCCCTATTTTTTTTTTTTTTTTTTTTTTTGAGATGGATTTTCGCTGTTGTTGCCCAGGCTGGAGTGCAGTGGTGCGATCTCAGCTGACTGCAACCTCCGCCTCCCGGGTTCAAGTGATTCTCCTGCCTCAGGCCTCCCAAGTAGCAGGGATTACAGGTTCCTGCTACCATGCCCTGCTCATTTTTTGTATTTTAGTAGAGACGGGGTTTCACCATGTTAACCAGGATGGTCTTGATCTCCTGACCTCATGATCCGCTCGCCTAGGCCTCCCACAGTGCAGGCATTACAGGCGTGAGCCACCGCGCCCGGCCAGCATTACATTTTAAAACGAACATGTGGCCAGAATGTATATTAGGTGGCCATCTTTGGAAAATACAATCAGTCATACTTGTAAACAAAAGAATGTTGATTAACATGTGGATTAATTAGCTGAGTGTGGTGGCGCATGCCTGAAGTTCCAGGCTAAGGTGAAAGGATCACTTGAGCCCAGGAGATTGAGGCTGCAGTGAGCTATGATCGCACCACTGCACTTGCGTCTGGGTGACAGAGTGAGACCCTGACTCGAAAAGAAAAAAAAATGTGGATTAATCCCAAAAAATAAAAAAGGCATTAGAATGCCTAGAAAATTATCAGTGTTGTGATGGGAAATGGGTTGGTGGGTGTAATAAGAATTCTTTCTTTTACCTCCTGCTGTGAATTGATGAACATCAAACTCATCTGTAGGTAGTCTCACTGAATTCTACCCAAGAAGCAGCATTTTAAAGATGACTAGTCTTTCGTTCTGTAATTGTCTTGTGTTTTATTTTACTACATAATTTGGCATGAATCAAGTTTAAATCCCTTGTTATTTGTAATGAAAGGTTTCTAGTCATGTTGTTTTCAAATGTTACTTGTAAGCATGTATTAGTTCCTTCTTGAATTGCTACAGTGAAACACTGGAGGCCGGGTGTGGTGGCTCATGCCTGTAATCCCAGCACTTGGGGAGGCCGAGGTGGGTGGATCACGAGGTCAGGAGATTGAGACCCTCCTAGCTAACACGGTGAAACCCCATCTCTACTAAAAAATACAAAAAAATTAGCCAAACGTTGTGGCGGGCGCCTGTAGTCCCAGCTACTCGGATGGCTGAGGCAGGATAATCCTTGGAATCTGGGAGGCGGAGGTTGCAGTGAGCCTAGATTGTGGCACTGCACTCCAGCCTGGGCAACACAGCAAGACTCTGTCAAAGAAAGAAAGAAAGAAAGAAAGAGAGAGAGAGAGAGAGAGAGAGAGAGAGAGAGAGAGGGAGGGAG
>NW_016892050.1:0-1049 GCF_001698545.2 Rhinopithecus bieti | reverse complement strand
CCTGTGCTTTGTGTTTTGAAAGATTAGTAGTTACCGATTCAATTTTATAATACATAAGACTGTTTGGATACTTAGTTCTCCTTGTGTGTTTTGGTAAATAGTATCTTTCAAAATTTGATTCATTTATTATGTCATCAATTATTTGTGGGCATTGAGTTGTTCATAATATTCCTGTGTGAATCTAATGTAAATAGGATTCATAATTATGTTTCCTGTTTATTTTGGATACTAATTTTGTCTTTCATGTGTTTCATGTTGATTGGATAAGATCTTTTGAAAATGCATTTTTTAGAGAAAATTATAGAAGTATAATATTCATCATTCCTTTTAGCTTCCCCTATGTGTCTGAACATATCCCCTATGTTTAGGAAACTCCAAGTTTTAAGAAGAGTGTCACTCAACTACAAAAGTTAAATTCCATGTGGTTAATCTTTCTTCTTACATTGTAGCTTGAACACATGACCCAGGTCTTCCTAATCACACATACCATTTCAGAATTTACATTACTCTAATTTTGCAAAAGTAAACGTATGGTACCAAATTAATTATTTCATTGGTTAGCAGGTCTTTTTTTCTAGAGACAGCAATGGTAGTCAGCACCTAATAATTGTGCTGGTAGTGTGACATGTAGCGTATATATACAATAAAAAAGAACGACTAATAGAAGGCTTTGCCCTCTCCTCCTAACAACTGTAGAGAGCCAAACCAATAAAATATAAGTCCAAATTTCCAGTCATGGCTAAAATCATACATTGACAATCAAACTTCATATTATTGTGCTATACATTTTCCCCTAAAACCACATGTTTTAGGCAGCCTAAAATCAAACTCAGATTTTAATCTTGTACATTGCTATATTTCAAAGACATTTAAATTCATCTCCAGGTCACCAATTTGAAATGTTTACATTTGTTGACAAAAAAAATAAAGACACAAGAAATAGAATGGAAATACTTTGATAACTTAAATCCTGAACTTTCAAAATTTGCTGAATCTTACTTTGCAGCTGAAACAGCCTTTCTTTCCTCATTTGATAACATTTTTCTCTT
>NW_016892049.1:0-1472 GCF_001698545.2 Rhinopithecus bieti | reverse complement strand
AAAAAAAAAACCCTTATAATTATGCTCTAAGTTGAATCAATTTTATCTCCTAAAAATCTCTTGAATCTATTTCTTTCCATTTCTAACCATAAACCTAATCTAAGCTATCATCAATTATCGCATAAACCACTGCAACAATCTCCTAACTGATCTCCCTGCATCTGCTTTGCCCTTATCTAGTAAGTTCACCCTGCGATCAGACTTCCCTTCCAGCTGAAAACCCTTAAGCAGTAGCCTATCATTCCTGGGATAAAACTAAAATCTGAAACATGGCTTATAAGGCTCTGCTTGGTCTGGCCCCTGAATACCTCTCCAGTTACGTTTTATACCACTGCTTTCAGTGCTTAGGCCGTACTGCCTTTCTTTCAGTTCCTTAAACATGCCATAATCCCTTCTGTCATAGGGACTTTACACAGTAATGTCTACTCTGTCTGGAATAATCTCTCTGTAACACCTTCCCCTGTGGTCCCTTCAACCTCTTTCAACTAGTTGATCAACAGCTGAAATAGTATTTCCTCAATAATGCCTTCCCCAGCCCATCAGGGTCCTTTGCCTTAGTCTCACACAGTACGTTATTCCTTTCTTTCACAGTATCCATTTCAGTTATAAACTACATAAACAGCAGTACAATTATTTGATTAATATCTGCTCTCCTGCACATTCCACATGAGTAATCACTCTAATAGTAGTGCTCACTGTTGTAACTCAAAGCCAAATACAGTGACTAACATACAATAGGTACCTAATGAATATTTGTTGAATAACGAAATGAAAATTTAGCTATAAGGTTGTTTATACCAATTCTGTTTTAATAGAAACAAAATTGGAAACAGCCTAAATGATACATGTTGGAGAACAGCATAAATAGAGTGAACACATACAACAAAACACAGCCATTCAGAAATATATGTAGTGACAGAGGAATGTCTTAAATCAAAAAAGCAGAGTGAAAAAAATATTTTGTGGGGAAAAAATGTGATATACATAGGAGTTTACACCAAAAGTGTCAATAATAGTAGCTGTGAGTGGGTGGAATCATTGATACTTTTCATGGCCTTTTTTGTTGTTGTTGGCTTGCTTCTACTTTTATAATTCACATATATTCAGCAGGGGTTAGGGAGGGAAGTTATACAATTTCGAGCAGATTTGCAAAGGAATGGGGGGAAACTGTCAACATATAATATAAAACTAACCTGTAGTATATAAGGTACTGTCAAGGCCCAGGACAGTACCTTATATACTACAGGTTAGTTTTATATTATAGTTATCCGTCTAGGACTCAGCAAACTACTTTTCTAGTCTTTTAGGCAGTTTATTGCAATAGAAAGTATTAGAAATAAAATTGTTCATATTGTAAAACACAAGGGTTATCTTCCTGAACTGCTTTAAATACCTAAGATGACAAAAATATGAAATGCTGAAAGCATAGTTCTTAACGTTTTATTTTATACACACACATATACATGCTCTTA
>NW_016892048.1:0-974 GCF_001698545.2 Rhinopithecus bieti | reverse complement strand
AGGGTTTCACCATATTGGTCAGGCTCATCTCAAACTCCTGACCTCAGGTGATCTGCCTGCCTCAGCCTCTCAAGGTGCTGGAATTACAGGCATGAGCCACTGTGCCCGGCCGTGATATACTTTCTAGCTGCTGTCCTAGAGATCACACTGGATTAAGCCATAGTTGCCTTTAATGTGGTCATCTCTACAGTATACCCTTAGCTTTTATCTCCTCCTTTACTTTCCCAGACCCTCACTCTGCTCCCTGGATTCACTTTTCCAAATAACCCTCCTGCTGCAAAGTCCTGAGCACAGGTCCTACTTTCAGCATTGGAAGCGGAGGGGGGGGCAGGCTAAGACCATGAGGCCACACTGTGGGTGCCCACATCCCCATTCCTCCATCTATTCCCACCACAGTCACATCTTCTTGTCCCTTGGTGCTTCCTCACCTTTCCCTGCAGTCCACCGTGAGATCGCAGGGGACGGAGCAGCCCTTTCTCTGCCCCAGTGCAGGGCTTGGCCTGAGCACATGGTCAGTCTGTGCTGGGGTGAAGTGGTGAATGAGTGAGTGGTTGAGTGATAATGCGTCATCAGATCTGTCTTCTCCACATGTCTCTATCTCCACCCGGAGCAAGTTTTCTCATTCACAAATGGGCATATGAGGCTGGGTGCTCCTAAATCCTGCAAAATTCAGCCCTGGCACAGTTGGGGCTGACTTTCCTTGACCTCACCTCACTTTCTGCGTCTATAAAATGGGGTACCTTTCTCTAAGAGTAAAGAGGAGGCCTGGCATAGGGAAACAAACTCAGCTCGAGCACCCAGAACAACCATCTTGCTCTCAAATACCTAATACAGGGACCATGTCTTCTGCTGCAATTGGTATTGGAGCTGGTACCATTTATTAAAGGCAATTCAGTTATGAAGCTTCATTTATTAAAACAGTGTAGTAAATGTGTATGTATGGACAGACAGATAAATGTAATAGAAGAGCAAGT
>NW_016892047.1:0-280 GCF_001698545.2 Rhinopithecus bieti | reverse complement strand
TGTTTATCTCGAATTCAAGTGTACCTAGGCTGCTGTTTATGTAGAGTTCAAGTGTACCTGAGCTGCTGTTTATCTTGAATTCAAGTGTATCTGAACACACATGTGTTCTGCTGTTTATGTAGAATTCAAGTGTACCTGGGCTGCTGTTTACGCATCTGTTCCACTGTTTATCTCGAATTCAAGTGTACCTGAGCTGCTGTTTATCTCAAATTCAAGTGTACTTGGGCACGCATCTGTTCCACTGCTTATCTCGGATTCAAGTGTCCCTGGGCTGCTGTTT
>NW_016892046.1:0-233 GCF_001698545.2 Rhinopithecus bieti | reverse complement strand
AGGCCGAGGCGGGCGGGTCATGAGGTCAGGAGATCAAGACCATCCTGGCTAACGCGGTGAAACCTTGTCTCTACTAAAAAAAAAAAAAAAAAAAAAAAAAAATGCTAGGTGTGGTGGTGTGTGCCTGTAATTCCAGTTACTCAGGAGGCTGAGGCAGGAGAATGGCATGAACCCGGGAGGTGGAGCTTGCAGTGAGCAGAGATAGTGCCACTGCACTCCAGCCTGGGCGACAG
>NW_016892044.1:0-491 GCF_001698545.2 Rhinopithecus bieti | reverse complement strand
TATTGTGACTGGTGCTGCAATAAACATACGTGTGCATGTGTCTTTACAGTAGCATGATTTATAATCCTCTGGGTATATACCCAGTACTGGGATCGCTGGGTCAAACGGTATTTCTAGTTCTAGATCCTTGAGGAATCACCACAGTCTTCCACAATGGTTGAACTAGTTTAGAGTCCACCAACAGTGTAAAAGTGTTCCTATTTCTCCACATCCTCTCCAGCACCTGTTGTTTCCTGACTTTGTACTGATCGCCATTGTAACTGGTGTGAGATGGTATCTCATTGTGGTTTTGATTTGCATTTTCCGATGACCAGTGATGATGAGCATTTTTTCACGTGTCTGTTGGCTGCATAAATGTCTTCTTTTGAGAAGTAGACACTTCAAATCCTTTGCCCACTTTTGATGGGATTGTTTGATTTTGTCTTCTAAATTTGTTTAAGTTCTTTGTAAGTTCTAGATATTAGCCGTTTGTCAGTTGGGTAGATTGCAAA
>NW_016892043.1:0-236 GCF_001698545.2 Rhinopithecus bieti | reverse complement strand
CCGAGACGGGCGGATCACGAGGTCAGGAGATCGAGACCATCCTGGCTAACACGGTGAAACCCCGTCTCTACTAAAAAATACAAAAAACTAGCTGGGTGAGGTGGCGGGCGCCAGTAGTCCCAGCTACTCGGGAGGCTGAGGCAGGAGAATGGCGTAAACCCGGGAGGTGGAGCTTGCAGTGAGCTGAGATCCGGCCACTGCACTCCAGCCTGGGTGACAGAGCGAGACCCCGTCTC
>NW_016892042.1:0-1412 GCF_001698545.2 Rhinopithecus bieti | reverse complement strand
GCTGAAATGCAATTAAATCCCATCTAAAGGAATTTAATGGCTTCTTTCCTTTTAAGGGAGAAAATTACCTGTCTTAATTCGAAAGCTGTTCTCTTAAGTCTAGTGAAGGAAAATTAAGATTTTAACTTGGAGGCAGAAAATGTTTCGTGTGTGTGTGTGTCTGTGTATGAACACATGCGTACATATAATGTTGTATAAAGAGTTTTGAGGTTAATCTTTGAAGAAATGGACAACAGACACCAAGAAATGGACAACAGACACCATTATTTAATTTCCAAAATAAACCCTTGAGGTTGAAAATAATCCTTGCCTGACCTTGCCAAAAGTGGAGTAAATTAATTGATGAAGAAAATGATGAAAACATGAAGAGTAAGAGAAGCAAAAGCAAAACAATGACATATTAAAATTAAAATGGAACATTTACTGGAAGTCTAAAGTTACTCACTGTTCAACATATATTACCTCAATTTAATTGACTTCCAAGTGACTTTTAGTGAAATTCTTGGAACTAATAGATCTATTTATCTTCTTTATGGATAAAATGCTCTGATATAAATATAGATTGAGTTATTCTTTCTGGACTCATATGTACCTGAAAAAAGCTTCAACTGGTAAATCTTTCAAAACAAATAATTTGATTCAAATACTATGGACTAATCAATAATGACGCCTCTTTTCTCTTATAATTTAATTAATTTTTTATTGTCAGGTCACCTAATTTGCATGAGCACTAAACACTTTTATCTGCCACTCTGGAAACATATATTCTAGCATTACAATACATTTTATGTATTTTCTATTTTTTATGCTTACCTTACTGCAGTGTGATTACAGTGTGTGGCTCACACAATTACTACACAGCACCCAGACTGCCTCTCCAATTTCCCTGATTTTGGAATTCTAGTTCTTGTATGTAGTATGTGACACTTCTCTTTTAAAACAATGTAGAGAATCTTGAGTGCATTTCCAAAGAGTTTGTGTTAGTGGGAATCAGTTAGAGGCACAAATTCTAACACATAATGGCTAAAACAAACAAACAAACATGAGGAAGGGAGTTGAGTGGTAAATAAATCTGAAGTTTTGAGGTTGCTTTACCTAGAAAAGAAAAGGGCATAATGATTCTTTGCAACATCTCCGTTTGGGTCTCTAATGCCTAGCAACTTTGGTTATGAAGGTTTGATTTGATATGCTCACTCATCTTCATTAAATTATCTTAGTAGATGATCTGGCATCCAACTTGTGTACTGATGTTTCTCTTTCTATAGCTTACCAGAAGAAGCGTCAGTCTTTGTGAGAGATAGCATCTCTACCTGTGCTCTTATACTCATTATCAGCTGCTTCTCCCCAAAAGTAACACTTCATCTTCCATCAAGTACTATTTTATTTTATTTTATTTTATTTTATTTTATTTT
>NW_016892041.1:0-2282 GCF_001698545.2 Rhinopithecus bieti | reverse complement strand
TATGGTTTGGGCTGGGTATGGTGGCTCATGCCTGTAATTCCAGCACTTTGGGAGGCTGAGGCAGGTGGATTGCTTGAGGCCAGGAGTTTGAGACCAGCCTGGCCAATATGGCAAAACCTTGTCTGTACTAAAATACAAAATCAGCTGGGTGCATTGGTGCACACCTGTAATTTCAGCTACTTGGGAGACTGAGAAATGAAAATTGGTTGAATCCAGGAGGCAGATGTTGCAGTAAGCTGAGACTATACCACTGCACTCCAGCCTGGGTGACAGAGCCAGACTGTCTCAAAATATATATTCAGTTTTGTGGGATATAGAATTCTTGGTGGACAGCTGTTTTTTTTCCCCTTGAGTACTTTGAATATGTTATTATACTGCATCCTTGCCTCTGTTGTCCTGCTGAGAAGTCAACTATTAATCTTATCGAGGTTTCTTTGTACGTAATTTTCTCTTACTGGTTTTAGTATTTTCCTATTGTGTTTGACTTTCAGCATTTTTTACTACGATGTATCTGTGAATTTCTTTGCATTTATCATACTTGTAATTCTTTGTGCTTTCTGGATGTATATTGCTTTTAACACTTTTGGGAAGTTTTCTGCCATTATTTATTCAAATATTTTCTCTTTTCTTTCTCTTGGCCTTCACTCCCATCATGTTTATGACTTTGAGGTTCTCTTTGTCTTCATTTTGTTCTCTGTTCTTTTACTTGCATAATTTCTATCAACGTATCTTCAAGTTTATTAATTCTTTCTTCTGATAGGTCTAATCTACTGTTGTGCCCCTCTAGTGAGTTTTAATTTCAGTTACTGTATTTTCAATTCTAGATTTTCTTGAAGTTCTTTTAAAATAACTTCAATCTCTTTATTGATAGATGTTCGATACAACACTGCCATTATATCTTCCTTTAGTTTTAAAATCATCCTCTCTTTTAGCTCTGTGAGCATATTTACAATTTGTGCTTTGAAGTGTTTTCTGTTAAATCCAACATCTTGTGGCTCTTAGAGGTAATTTGTGTTGCCTGCTCCTTTTTTTTTTTTTTTTTTAAACCAGTGTATAGGTCTTACTTCTTTACAAGCCTTTTGATATTTCACTAGAAACTGGTCATTGTAGGTAATATATTTCATTATAATATGTTGTAGAATACTATAGATAATATATTATAGAAACTCTGAGCACTAGCTTCCTCTCCTCCTCCATGGGGCTTATAGTTGTTATTATTTGCTTGTTTTTTTTTTTAGTGACTGGTTGGAGGAAGGGAACTCCCATGGCTTAATTGCACTCATTTGGAGCTTAGCCTCAGCAACAGGTAGCTGGGGACAGGATAAGAAACACTGAAATTGTCTTTCTTCTGGGAAGAAAGACTTACAACCGTAAGCTGGGGTGATACCTTGTTTTCTTGACCGCAGCTATCTGGATTGGATTCTCTGCCTCACAGGGGTGGGATGGAGGGAGTCATGAAATACCACAGACTCTAAACTTTCTTACCCAAATTCTATAGGGTTTTCTTAAATAGATGTTTCTTAATTTTCTTTTGTCCTTTGAGCCATTTCAAGAGGACTTAATTAAAAAATTTTTTTTACTAGTTTCACTGAGGAGGGGCTGGCAAAGTTCCTCATGTCATCATGCTGGAAGTTGATCTCCTACAGCTAATCAAAGTTTTCTTGGCACATCGCCAATTTCCTGGACAACGCAAGAACTTAGAGCATTTCAATTCATTTAGCTTCTTCTTGACTTATTTGGTTTTTTTTGTGGATTTTAATTCTTTACCTATTAAAACTCTCACAAAGACATTATTATTACATTATACAGTTAATATTCATTTAGCTTTACATACATATTTGCTATTTTAATATTTTTTCTGCATTTCCATTTATCCATCTGAAATATACTCTATGTCTGAACACTATCATTTTATTTTAGCTTGGGTGTATTTTATTATTTCTTTCCATTTTGTTTGGCTGAAAATATTTTATCTTACCTTCATTCTTGAATGATTTTCTCTTCTAGGTAGGTAGTTATTTTCTTTCAGTAGTTTGAGGACATCATTCTGTTGTCTTCTGGTTTTATATTCTTTGTTGAAAATCAGTTGTCAGTCTACTTGTTGCTCCTTTGCAGGTAACACAAGTTGTTTCCTCTAGCTGCTTTGAAGATTTTCTCTAGTTTTGTCTTCAGCAATTACTTTCATGTGCCCAAGTGTAGATTTATTCTGATCATTATGTTTGGGGTTTGTAGAGCTTCTTCAATATGTAAACAAATGGCTTCCATCACTTTTGGAATATTTA
>NW_016892040.1:0-492 GCF_001698545.2 Rhinopithecus bieti | reverse complement strand
ATACATTTGTTCTTACATGAAAATACATTTTATTTTATTGGACATAATAAATTTCTTTTTTCTTTAGCCACTTGAGTGAGAATTTTCTGTTGCTTGCATCCAATGTATTCTTAAAACGTAATAAGAATTAAAAGAAAAGATGAAAAGTCAGGGTGGTAGCCAAAAAAGAGGACAGGATGAAGTGAAGTGCAAAACTAAAGTATGTGGTGTAGGATTTTCTCTTGTGTGACAGCTTAATGGGATTGCAGGCTACCCAACTTGAATGTTATAGGCAACAACCTCAACTTTTCCCTTATCACTTCTCTAGAGTAATCAATGCCCTTGACATCCCGTTGCATCTACTTTATGTAACCTCAGCTTACATAGATAAATCCCTCCAATTGTTTCTCCACCCCAGATCGTAGGCTGCCAAGCACAGCTAGAGGTAAGAAGTGTTTCATTGTAATGATAGACTGTACTAAAATCTAGACTTCACAGTATCTTATGAGGACC
>NW_016892039.1:0-205 GCF_001698545.2 Rhinopithecus bieti | reverse complement strand
CAAAGAATGAAAGAAAGAAAGAGAGAAAGAAAGGAGGGAGGTAGGGAGGGAAGGAGGAAGGAGGAAAGATAGAAGGAAGGAGGGAAGGAGAAAGAAAGAAAAGAAAAGAAAAGAAAAAAGAAAGGAAGGAAGGAAGGAAAGAAGGAAGGAAGGAAAGAAAGAAAGAGAAAGAAAGGCAAGCAAGCAGGGAGGGAGGGAAGGAGGG
>NW_016892038.1:0-249 GCF_001698545.2 Rhinopithecus bieti | reverse complement strand
AAATCACCTTTGGCATCTTTCTTTGAGCATAATTTGATCCTGCTGGAATTCACCCCACACCTAAACCTTAATTTGGTATCAAGAGAAATACTACTACCAGCAACTGATCTTAGATGTTTGGACCATCCGTAAAATTTCCACTTATGACAACCTTTAGTGTTTCCTCCAAATTTGCTGTTGTTGTTGTTACTGGAGTCAGAACATAGCATGAGGTCTAAATTCCTGAGAACTTTTATGGGAAAATTACAG
>NW_016892037.1:0-215 GCF_001698545.2 Rhinopithecus bieti | reverse complement strand
GAATATTTTCCCTGGGCCACCAAGGTCAATGTGGAGGGGTGGCGTCATTGTTCACTGTAGCGTTGAACTCCAGCACTTCTCCCACTGCAGCCTCTTGAATAGCTGGGACTACAAGTGTATGCCACCATGCCTAGCTAATTAAAAAAATATTTTTTGTAGAGATAGGTTTCTTGCTATGTTGCCCAGGCTGGTCTTGAACTCCTGCCGTCACATAT
>NW_016892036.1:0-251 GCF_001698545.2 Rhinopithecus bieti | reverse complement strand
ACACACACCACATACACACCACACACACCACATACACAATCACACGCACACCACACACACCACACATATACCACACACACATCACACATATCACACACAATCACATCATACACACACATCACACACATCACACACACACCACACACACATATCACACACACACCACACACACATCACACACACATTACACACACACATCACATCACACACACCACACACACATCACACACCACATGCACATATCCCACGCA
>NW_016892035.1:0-538 GCF_001698545.2 Rhinopithecus bieti | reverse complement strand
AATTCAGCCTACAGCTGAAGTAAATGTATAAATCAATTTGGAAAACATTGACATTTGGGAGAAAATTTACTTTCCATTCTGAAATATCACTCTGGCTCAGTTTTTTTAAAAAAATATTTAATTATATCTCTCTATAATGTGTTATATTCTGTATAGGTTTATCACACATATATTTTATTATTCTTAAAGACTTATGGCCAAACATGGAGTTTTTTCTATGTTTATAATCTTATAAGAACAGAAACTTTGATGGAATACGAATTTTCCTTCTTTACGATTTAACCTTAAATAAGCAAATATGAAATGGATAGATCAATATTGCTTCTCTTTGTATATAAAATAGTCTAAGGAATCTACTATTAAAATTAAAAGACAAGTTTAGTAATGTTGTACGATATATATGAACAATACACAAAACAAATTGTATTTCTATACACTAGCAATGAATAATCTGAAAATAAAATTA
Organism: Rhinopithecus bieti; assembly: GCF_001698545.2. Lineage (NCBI taxonomy): Eukaryota > Metazoa > Chordata > Mammalia > Primates > Cercopithecidae > Rhinopithecus > Rhinopithecus bieti. Next base: position 72 of record NW_016892035.1, on the reverse strand, counting down.
AGAAAACAAATCTATTTTCAATGGCTTGAAAATAATAAAGTGTAAAGATCAGAGAAGATGGCCGAATAGGAA
>NW_016892034.1:0-883 GCF_001698545.2 Rhinopithecus bieti | reverse complement strand
CAGATTTGATGTGTTTCTACTTTCACCATAATTCACTTATTGACACCATTAAATGCTTAGTTCCCAACTTAATTCATGTATTCATTCACACATTAATCTGTGCAGCATTTATCAAGTACTCTGTGTCAGACCCAGATTAGATGCTGAGAACAGAAAGATAATCAAGACAAATCCTCCCATTTTAGGGAACTCACAGTCTAGTGAGGGAGAGAAGCAAATAGATAATTGACTGGAATATAACAGGGGATGACAAACTGCAGCCTGTGGGCTAAATTAGGAATGCTGCCTGTTTTATATGTAAAAGTTTCATAGACACGGTCTTTTGCTTACATATTGTCTATAGCTACTTTTAAATTACAAATGCAGATCTAAGTTGTTGCATCAAAGACTCTATGGCCTACAGAGCCAAAATATTTACTATCTGACCCTTTATAGAAAAGTTTGCTGACTGTTACAATGTGGTGTGATTAGCAGAAAAGAGGTATGTCCATATTTACCAGCCCACAGAGGAAAGGATGAGCTCCAAGAAACACTCTCACAGAGCAGGAAGTACTTAGGCCATGCACTGAGTGAGTAGAGAACCAGTTAGAGATAACAGTAAAGCCAAAAGGACATCAAGAAAAGGTTGGAGGTGAGAAATCAATAGGGCCCTCCTGAGGATGGCTAGGTAATGGAGAAGTGGAAGAACAAAGGTGTGGTGGGAAATAAGGCCAGGAGGGAGAAAGGGCAGGTATCCGTAGGCCATGATAGGCCATGCTGAATTATTTTATTTCAGCAGTGGAAATTCATCATGGGGTTTTCAGAAGAAGAGGCCACAGATAGAAAATAGATGGAAAATACACGAGCATAGAAACCAATTCCGATTCTATTGCAATGATCTAAG
>NW_016892033.1:0-284 GCF_001698545.2 Rhinopithecus bieti | reverse complement strand
AAAGGAAGGTCAAGTGAAGAAGTTGTAAAAGAGAAGGAAGTAAAAACTTTTTTTTTTTTTTTTTTTGAGACGGAGTCTCCCTCTGTCCCGCTGGCTGGAGGGCAGTGGCGCGATCTCGGCTCACTGCAAGCTCCGCCTCCCGGGTTCACGCCATTCTCCTGCCTCAGCCTCCTGAGTAGCTGGGACTACAGGCGCCTGCCACCGCGCCCGGCTAATTTTTTTTGTATTTTTAGTAGAGACACGGTTTCACCGTGGTCTCGATCTCCTGGCCTTGTGATCCGCCC
>NW_016892032.1:0-333 GCF_001698545.2 Rhinopithecus bieti | reverse complement strand
GAGGGCAAGGGAGGCCAAAGAACTGAAAGAAATTGACTCGGTTTTCTGCCCTGAGGTCAGTAAGCTTCACCTCTCCCCTCTTACCTTGAGATGTTAGCATTTCTATTCAATACTACTTAAAGCAGCAGTCTAATTTATAAAATCAGATTAAATGTTATATCTGATAGGGCACTTAGTTAATGTGTTCCCAGATAATGATATCTGAGTACTGGAGGGGAGGAAAACACCATCCATAGATGAAAGAAATGATGTGTTTTCTCCATCTACGTGGGTTGTGTTACTTAAAATTATGCATGCACATGCATATTCAGTAAGATCATCATACTGGATACA
>NW_016892030.1:0-319 GCF_001698545.2 Rhinopithecus bieti | reverse complement strand
ATCTCATTGTGGTTTTGATTTGCACTTCTCCGATGGCCAGTGATGATGAGCTTTTCTCGTGTGTCTGTTGGCTGCATAAATGTCTTCTTTTGAGAAGTGTCTGTTCATATCCTTTGCCCACTTTTGATGGGGTTGTTTGTTTTTTTCTTGTTAATTTGTTTGAGTTCTTTGTAGGTTCTGGATATTAGCCCTTTGTCAGTTAAGTAGATTGTAAAATTTTCTCCCATTCTGTAGGTTACCTGTTGACTCTGATAGTAGCTTCTTTTGCTGTGCAGAAACTCCTTAGTTTAATTAGATCCCATTTCTCTATTTTGGCTTT
>NW_016892029.1:0-757 GCF_001698545.2 Rhinopithecus bieti | reverse complement strand
CAGTCTCCGTCCACTTTCTCAGGTGCTCTGTATGCCTTCAAATAAATTTTAAAAAATACTTTGCCTGGAGTTTATCATTTTTTTTTTTTTTTTTTTTTTTTTGAAGGAGTCTCGCTCTGTCACCCAGGCTGGAGTGCAGTGGCCAGATCTCAGCTCACTGCAAACTCCGCCTCCCGGGTTTACACCATTCTCCTGCCTCAGCCTCCCGAGTAGCTGGGACTACAGGCGCCCGCCACCTCGCCCGGCTAGTTTTTTGTATTTTTTTAGTAGAGACGGGGTTTCACCGTGTTAGCCAGGATGGTCTCGATCTCCTGACCTCGTGATCCACCCGCCTCGGCCTCCCAAAGTGCTGGGATTACAGGCTTGAGCCACCGTGCCCGGCCGAGTTTATCATTTTATCTCTGGGAGATTTAATCTAGCTCATGAGCAGATGCTGTCATGGCTGCAACCAGAAACTGACCTGACTGGCTGTACTAAGCCACAGTGCAGGCTCAGGATAAGTGGCTTATCACACCCACCTCAATTTCTGCCTACTGTCTGATAGGGCATAATGACGGAGCTGCCTGTGTCCTCCAAACAGAACAGGGGCAAGAGCAAAGGGTAAGAAGAGACAGAATCACTGGCGTGAGTGCTTCTGATGACGGGTGAGAATGTGGATTTACGAGATCACTCAGAGACCATTGCAGGAAGTGCAAATGGGCACCAACACTTCTGAAATGAGTCTGGCAGGATCTATGAAAGCCGAAGCTCTGCATAC
>NW_016892028.1:0-1226 GCF_001698545.2 Rhinopithecus bieti | reverse complement strand
ATCACTTTAAATATGTCATCCTGCTGTCTCATGATTTTATGGTTTCTAACAAGAAATTAGTTCTTAATTTTACTATGAAAGCTTGTATATGAAGGGTCTTTATTTTAAGAGTCTTTTGTCTGTAGGTTTTGAAAGTTTGTAATGTGTCTTTTGTGGAAGTCTTTGAGTGTATACAATTTTGAGCTCAGTTCTATTTTGAATGTGTAGATTCATGAGTTTTATCATGTTTAGAAATTTAACTGCCATTATTCCTTTAATTTTTTTCTTCTGATTCTTTTATGCTCTCCCTCTTCTTTTGTATTTTCCATAATCCTTGTGATGGCAATGTAATGATTTCTCATTAGTATCTTAGAGCCTTCTAATTTTCTTAATTCTCTTTCTCCTAGTAGGTCTAAATAGTTAAAATTGAGCAGACTTAAGCTTTGCTAATCTTTTGTTTTCCTTTGTTGTTTTAACTCATATCTGCTGTAGAGGGTTTCTGGTAAATTTTTTTCTTTCAGTGATTTTAATTTTGACTTCAGATGTTTTGTTTATAATTGCTATCTCTGTTGATACTTCCTATTTGATGAGACATAATTTTCCCATTTTTTTTCTTTTTTATGGTTTACTCTGTTTTCGGCATATTTAAGTCCATTCATTTAAAGACTTTTAAATCTCTTTCAATGTCTAGGATATCTCTAGGACTGTTTCTGTTAATTTGTTATGATGTTAATGAGTGATATTTTTTTGCCTGCCTTGTGTTTTGTTGTTTTGAAAACTGTACATTTGGATATTATAATATGGTAACTTTGAAGTCATTATTTTAATCCTTTGGATTTTGTTTCTCATGATTATTTATATTTGTTTAATGAGTTTTCAATGTTATTTTGTAAATATTTTATTCTTTGTGGTGTATGGAATAAAAGTCTCTGTTTCATTATCTTATGAACTAGTAATTTGACAGAGATTTTCTCAAATGCTTACTCACCCAAAACATCTTAATTATTGCAGCTCAGCTTACAAACCAGGAAGATTATGTTTTCGCCTTTTTTTCCCCTGTTTGTGCAGAGTTTGTGTATTACTTTGTTCTCACACTGCTATAAAGAAATGCCTGAGACTTGGTAACTCATAAAAGAAATAGGTTTAATTGAATCACAGTTCTGTGTGACTGGAGTGGCCTCAGGAAATTTACAATCATGGCAGAAAGTGGAGGAGAAGCAAGTACCTTCTTCACAAGGTGGCAGGAG
>NW_016892027.1:0-250 GCF_001698545.2 Rhinopithecus bieti | reverse complement strand
GCTCTGCCGCCCAGGCTGGAGTGCAGTGGCCGGATCTCAGCTCACTGCAAGCTCCGCCTCCTGGGTTTAGGCCATTCTCCTGCCTCAGCCTCCCGAGTAGCTGGGACTACAGGCGCCCGCCACCTCGCCTGGCTAGCTTTTGTATTTTTTAGTTGAGACGGGGTTTCACCGTGTTAGCCAGGATGGTCTCAAACTCCTGACCTCATGATCCGCCTGTCTCGGCCTCCCAAAGTGCTGGGATTACAGGCTT
>NW_016892026.1:0-646 GCF_001698545.2 Rhinopithecus bieti | reverse complement strand
AAATATGTCAACCTGCTGTCTCATGACTTTATGGTTTCTAGCAAGAAATTAGTTCTTAATTTTACTATGAAACTTTGTATATGATGGGTCTTTTCTCTATTACTGTTTTAAGATTCTTTTGTCTGTAGGTTTTGAAAGTTTGTAATGTGTCTTTTCTGGAAGTCTTTGAGTGTATACAATTTTGAGCTCAGTTCTATTTTGAATGTGTAGATTTATGAGTTTTATCATGTTTAGAAATTTATCTGCCATTATTCCTTTAATTTTTTTCTTCTGATTCTTTTACGCTCTCCCTCTTCTTTTGGATTTTCTATAATCCTTGGGAAGGCAATGTAATGATTTCTCATTAGTATCTTAGGGCCTTCTAATTTTCTTAATTCTCTTTCGCCTAGTAGGTCTAAATAATTAAAATTGAGCAGACTTAAAACTTTGCTAATCCTTTTTTTCTTTCTTTTTTCTACTCATATCTGCTGTAGAGGCTTTCTGGTAAATTTTTTTCTTTCAGTAATTTTAACTTTTGACTTCAGATATTTTGTTTATTTTATAATTGCTGTCTCTATTGATACTTTCTATTTGATGAAACATCATTTTCCCAATTTTTTTTCTTTTTTATGGTTTACTCTCTTTTCAGCATGTTTAAGTCCATTGA
>NW_016892025.1:0-532 GCF_001698545.2 Rhinopithecus bieti | reverse complement strand
TAGATCTCCTTTGTCAATTTTGGTTTTGTTGCCATTGCTTTTGGTGTTTTAGTCAAGAAGTTTTGCCCTTGCCTATATCCTGAATCATATTGCCTAGGTTTTCTTGTAGGGTTTTATGGTTTTAGGTCTTACATTTAAGTCTTTAGTCCATCTTGAGTTAATTTTGTATGAAGTGTAAGGAAGGGGTCCAGTTTCAGTTTTCTGCATATGGTTAGCCAGTTTTCCCAACACCATTTATTAAATAGGGAATCCTTTCCCCATTGTTTGTTTTGTCAGGTTTGTCAAAGATCATATGGTTGTAGATGTGTGGTGGTAATTCTAAGGCCTCTGTTCCATTGGTCTATATATCTGTTTTGGTACCAGTACCATGCTGTTATGCTGTTTTGGTTAATGTAGCCTTGTAGTATAGTTTGAAGTCATGTAGTGTGGTGTCTCCAACTATGTTCTTTTGCTTAGGAGTGTCTTGGCTATACAGGCTCCTTTTGGTTCCATATGAAATTTAAAGTAGTTTTTTTCCTAATTCTGTGAAGAA
>NW_016892022.1:0-359 GCF_001698545.2 Rhinopithecus bieti | reverse complement strand
AAGGGCAAGGGAGGCCAAAGAACTGAAAGAAATTGACTCGGTTTTCTGCCCTGAGGTCAGTAAGCTTCACCTCTCCCCTCTTACCTTGAGATGTTAGCATTTCTATTCAATACTACTTAAAGCAGCAGTCTAATTTATAAAATCAGATTAAATGTTATATCTGATAGGGCACTTAGTTAATGTGTTCCCAGATAATGATATCTGAGTACTGGAGGGGAGGAAAACACCATCCATAGATGAAAGAAATGATATGTTTTCTCCATCTACGTGGGTTGTGTTACTTAAAATTATGCATGCACATGCATATTCAGTAAGATCATCATACTGGATACATACTGGATCATCAACAGGAGCATACT
>NW_016892021.1:0-282 GCF_001698545.2 Rhinopithecus bieti | reverse complement strand
AAAGGCAGGTCAAGGGAAGCAGTGGTAATAGAGAAGGAAGGAAAAACTTTTTTTTTTTTTTTTTGAGACGGAGTCTCCCTCTGTCCCGCTGGCTGGAGGGCAGTGGCGCGATCTCGGCTCACTGCAAGCTCCGCCTCCCGGGTTCACGCCATTCTCCTGCCTCAGCCTCCTGAGTAGCTGGGACTACAGGCGCCTGCCACCGCGCCCGGCTAATTTTTTTTGTATTTTTAGTAGAGACACGGTTTCACCGTGGTCTCGATCTCCTGGCCTTGTGATCCGCCC
>NW_016892020.1:0-555 GCF_001698545.2 Rhinopithecus bieti | reverse complement strand
TTGCCTTTATAAATTATTCAATACATACAAGATGAAACTATTATAACTATTACAGTCAGCATAAAATCTTAAATCAGTTGGTGAGCTTGTTTCCTGGATGTGAATGAATTAAGCTAGTCTATTCTATGTAAAACAGCTAGCTCTTTTCACAGGAGGATGCATTGACTTATACCACAGCTCTGTGGTTAAATTCTGATATGACACTGAAGTTTTATTTTGTTTTGTTTTATTTTCTTAGACATGGGATCTTTCAATGTTGCCTAGGCTAGTCTTGAACTCCTCGCCTCCCACCATCCTTCCATCTCAGCCTCCCAAAGCTATGGGATTACAGGTGTGAACCACTGTACCTTGCTGAAATTTTATAACGTGTAAACTTTAAACCTCAAGGGCCTATAGGCTTTGTCAGGAAAAAAAAAAAGAAAAGAAAATTTTGACAGTGGCTCGCGATGGTTGCAGTCAGGCACATGGGTAATAAATCCTAGGCCTATAAAGTAAATTTGACCTCTTACCTGTGTAACTGGAGTTTGTTAAGTATTTCACTGACAGGTACAGTTT
>NW_016892019.1:0-883 GCF_001698545.2 Rhinopithecus bieti | reverse complement strand
CTTTCTTTTTTTTTTTTAATATGTTAAGTTCTGGGATAGATGTGCAGAACATGCAGGTTCATTACATAGGTATACACGTACCATGGTGGTTTGCTGCACCCATCAACCCGTCACCCACATTAGGTATTTCTCCTAATGTTATCCCTCCCTTAGCCCCCCACTGCCTGACAGGCCTGGTGTGTGATCTTCCCCTCCCTGTGTCCACGTGTTCTCATTTTCAACTCCCACTTATGAGTGAGAACATGCAGTGTTTGGTTTTCTGTCCTTAAAATAGTTTGCTGAGAACGATGGTTTCCAGCTTCATCCATGTCCCTGCAAAGGACATGAACTCACCCTTTATTATGACTGCATAGTATTCCATGGTATATATGTGCCACATTTTCTTAATCCAGTCTTTCATTGATGGACATTTGGATTGGTTCCAAATCTTTGCTATTGTGAATAGTGCCACAGTAAACATATATGTGCATGTGTCTTTATCACAGAATGATTTACAATTCTTTGGGTATATGCCCAGTAATGGGATTGCTGGGTCAAATGGTATTTCTGGCTCTGTATCATTAAGGAATCACCACACTGTCTTCCACAATGATTGAACTAATTTACACTCACACCAACAGTGTAAAAGCATTCCTATTTCTCCACATCCTCTCCAGCATCTGTTGTTTCCTGACTTTTAATGATTGCCCTTCGAACTGGAGTGAGATGGTATCTCACTGTGGTTTTGATTTGCATTTCTCTAATGACCAGTGATTATAAGCTTTTTTTCATATGTTTCTTGGCCATATAAATGTCTTCTTTTAAAAGTGTCTGTTCATATCCTTCACTCACTTTTGATGGGATTGTTTTTTTCTTGTGAATTTAAGTTTCTTGTAGATTCTGG
>NW_016892018.1:0-968 GCF_001698545.2 Rhinopithecus bieti | reverse complement strand
AGCCCCACACAGGACCCCCTGCCTCTCTCTGCCCCACACAGGCCCCTCCCTCCCTCAGCCCACACCCCCTCCCTCCCTCTACCCCATGCAGCCCCTCTCTCCCTCTGCTCCACGCAACCCCCCTGCCTCTCTCTGCCCTGCACAGGTCCTGCTTCCCTCTGCCCCGCCCAGGGAACCTGCAGATTCAGGATGGAGTGGTCTAGCCCAAGCCCTCGGCCTTTCCTTGTGGGTCTGGGTGCCTTCTGAAGGGGCTGAGAACCGGTTGGTGGTCTGGACTCTCCCTTGCGAGCTTATGAGCCATTGCACCTCGGTCCTGCCATGGAGACCTCGGGCTGACATCCCCTCAGAGCCTCCCCGTGGCCAGAGCCCCAGCAGGCAGTGCTGAGCCGGCCACACTGAGAGGCCAGGAGGCGGTGTGTGGGGTCGCGGGAGGAGCACCTGGTGAGCTGGGAGGCGAGGCCCTGGGGCAGGACGAGTAGCAGATGTCTGCGCACACAGGCTCACTGTGGCTCCTACCAGCCCCAGACTGGCTCTCTGCTCCATGTGGTCCTCAGGATTCAGGCTCCTTGGCCCCGATGGCTCTGCCCACCTAGCACCTTGGGGCTGTTCCTCGAAACCCACTGCCCCTGAGGTGGGGATAGGAATATGTATTACTTAGGGATAAATCTAAGAAAATAGGCCAGGCGTGGTGGCTCACAGCTGTAATCCCAGCACTTTGGGAGGCCCAGGTGGGTGGATTGCCTGAGCCCAGGAGTTTAAGACCAGCCTGGGCAACATAGTGAAACTCCCACGTAGACTGTCTCTACAAAAGTACAAAATTAGCAGCTGGGCATGGTGGGAGCTGGGCCGAGAGTCAGGCCTGGAAGTGGTGCCCATCACCGGGTCCTGCTCAACAGAGAGGAGGCTGGGAAACGAGGTGCAGCTGTGTGCCCACAGGTGGGTGGGGCAGGACTGGGCCTGGATCCCGC
>NW_016892017.1:0-945 GCF_001698545.2 Rhinopithecus bieti | reverse complement strand
ATAAACATGTTTATCGGAGGTAGAACAAAGACAAAATGGAATCAGTCACCCTGTACCAGATCCTCAGATGACTAACCTTAGTTCCTACCTGCTCAACTGCATGTACACCTCATATATATATATCTTCTATGGATAGTGTTGTAGCAGGACGAGCCACAGACAAAACCTCTCAGACACCGAGATAGTGAAGGGAGTGGCTTTAATCAGCTGGGAGCATCAGCAGGCTAGCATCTGAAAATCCAAGCTTGTCAGGCACTCAACTTCTGTCCCTTTTAAGGGCTCACAACTCTAAGGGGTCCACGTGAGAAGGTCGTGATCGATTGAGCAAGCCAGGGGTACGTGACAGGGACTGTAAGCACCGGTGGTCAGAGTGAAACAGAACAGAATGGGAGGTTTCACAATGTCCTTCCATACAATGTCTGGAATCTATAGATAACATCAGTTGCTAGGTCAGGGGTCAAATTTTAATTACCAGGCTTAGATCAGGCAGGCCCAGGCCTGGTTTCAGGTCTGGTTCCTTGATTTGGGGCCTGGTTCCTAGGCACCGGGCTACCTGCCTTTAGTTTCACTTCTCTTTCCTTTTCTGAGTATAAAACAATATGAGAGGGTCTCCCTCTTCCCTCAGTGTCACTGAGCACCAGTCAGAATCACAGGAATGTAACTGCTGCTTCTTGGCCCTACTTCTACCACCTTCTGTACCACCTGCATCCTTCTATTAGGAAATTATATACTGTGCCTCATGGAACCTACTTTGGAGACTCATTCTCAGTCTACACTGAATCTGTGTTTCCAGGCTTCAGACCTCAAACATGGCTCAAAATAAACCTAAACATTATTTTCTAAGTTTTAGTGCCTGTTATTTCACTTTTCAGTTGACAGCTTTAAATGACTTACTTGTGACAAAAAATGTAAGGGCCAAAACCCTTATATTTTCATTTGTATACA
>NW_016892016.1:0-914 GCF_001698545.2 Rhinopithecus bieti | reverse complement strand
CGGATCTTCTCTGTGGTTCATCCTTCACCTTGGCTTTATCTCCTTTAGCATCCCTTTCAGTCTTTCTCTTGGGCATGATGGTGGTGGCGACAGCGGCGGGACATAGGCACTGGGCGCGGGATGCAGCGGTGCGTGGGCTTTGGTCAGTCCAGGGGCCGGTCTCGCCTCTTCTTTTCACACTGCTCCTGTATGTTAACATTAATTAATTAATTAATTAATTAATTATTTTGGAGACACAGTCTTGCTCTCTTGCCCAGGCTGGATTGCAGTGGCATGATCTTGGCTCACTGCAACCTCCGCCTCCCAGGTTCAAGTGATTCTCCTGCCTCAGCCTCCCGGGTGGCTGGGATTACAGGTGTGAGCCACCGTGCCCGGCCTGAATCTGTATGGAGTGCAGTGGTGCTATCTCAGCTCACTGCAACCTCTGCCTCCCGGGTTCAAGCGATTCTCCTGCCTCAGCCTTCTAAGTAGCTGGGATTACAGGCCCCACCACTATGCCCAGCTAATTTTTTTTGTATTTTAGTAAAGATGGGGTTTTACCATGTTGGCCAGGCTGGTCTTGAACTCCTGACCTTGTGATTCTCCTGCCTTAGCCTCCCAAAGTGCTGGGATTACAGGCATGAGCCCAGCCCTGAATCTGTATTTTAATAAGCCCCTAATCCCCAAGTTGAAATGAGGTGGATTGCCCTTAAATCATACTTTGAGAACTGCTGGGGTGGATGGCTGAGTAGAGTGAATTCTTAGGGAATTCATTGAGCTTTTCTTCTCTAGAACAATTTATAAAGTTATTTTGTTTTATTTTATTTCACTTAAACACAGGAAAGCTTATCATTTGTTTAGGAGGTTGTACTAAGTTGAATAGTATCCCTCCAAAATTCATGCTCTTTCCAGAAATTCAGAATAGCTGCTGGAGA
>NW_016892015.1:0-236 GCF_001698545.2 Rhinopithecus bieti | reverse complement strand
CCGAGACGGGCGGATCACGAGGTCAGGAGATCGAGACCATCCTGGCTAACACGGTGAAACCCCGTCTCTACTAAAAAATACAAAAAACTAGCTGGGTGAGGTGGCGGGCGCCAGTAGTCCCAGCTACTCGGGAGGCTGAGGCAGGAGAATGGCGTAAACCCGGGAGGTGGAGCTTGCAGTGAGCTGAGATCCGGCCACTGCACTCCAGCCTGGGTGACAGAGCGAGACTCCGTCTC
>NW_016892014.1:0-915 GCF_001698545.2 Rhinopithecus bieti | reverse complement strand
TTAATATCTTATTTTTAACAAGTCCTTGACTATTTTAGAGAATTATGCGTGTTCATTCTTAATCATTAGGAATATTAGCTCACTAACTTGCTTGAAACATTATTAATGAATTCTTCCCCAAATAGAAGCCAGTTGTTTCCTTTCTCAGCCATTAACACAATGTTGTCAAGAAATTTATTACCTCAGAAATATCTTCCAATAGGTAGTTTTCTTCATTGGAAAAGTTTACATTACTATATGTTTTCTATCTACTATCAGAGTGATCAAAGCATGGAGAAACCGATTCCCTGGGAAAAGATGACTTGTTGACGTGCAGATTGGTAATCTATCTGTAAATGAGCAGGGGTTTTTTCCACACAGGCTGAAGAGATACACAACAGACCATCCTTACAACATATATCTTTAATTAAATTTATATTGGTGGATTTAAAAAAACATTAAGTGAGAAGATGACAGCTAGGGAAATAAGGCATCCTGTGAGTATTTATAATAAAATATTTAAAATTTAAAAGAATAAGAAACATCAATTGGCTTTTGTAACTTAAAAGAGACTAACCAAGTGTTGTTTCCCAGTTTTGTACAAGCAGAGACCACAGGAAGATTCTTACATAAGCAGCACAGGGAAGAGAATTGTTAATTCTATGTGTGTGCTTTGTTTCTCAGAATTGTTTGGAAGAACTTTGTCCAGTCAGAAATGAGTAAAACAAGATGTAAGAAACATTAAAACAGGGGCATATGGTCTTAAGAGATAATCTTGGAGAATATAGCAAAAGACAAATTCCTCCATTAGATATTATAATTTGGTATGCAACATGAACATTTAAAATTCTGATTAAAGTGACTAAAAGGGTTTGTTTTTTAAAAAAATCAAAACAGAACTTAGGGGATAAAACTCAAAATAAATTTACTCTCAGT
>NW_016892013.1:0-321 GCF_001698545.2 Rhinopithecus bieti | reverse complement strand
AGATGGAGTCCCGCTCTGTCACCTGGGCTGGAGTAAAATGGCGTGATCCTGGCTTACTGCAACCTCTGCCTCCCAGGTTCAAGTGATTCTCCTGCCTCAGCCTCCCAAGTAGCTGGGATTACAGGCACCTGCCACCACATGCAGCTAATTTTGTATTTTCAGTAGTGAGAGGGTTTCACCAGTTTGAACAGGCCAGTGTCGAACTCCTGACCTCAGATGATCCACCCACCTTGGCCTCTCAAAGAATTTCTTTCCATTTTAAGACTAAATAATATTTTTTTTTTCTTTTATTATACTTTAAGTTCTAGGGTACATGTGCAT
>NW_016892012.1:0-322 GCF_001698545.2 Rhinopithecus bieti | reverse complement strand
AAGTGGGAGAAGGAGGTGTCAGGTGCCTTTAAATAACCAGCTCTCCCATGAACTACGAGAGAGAGAATTTACTCATTACCATGGGATGGCCCCAAGCCATTCATAAGGGATCCACCCTCATGACCCAAACACCTCCCACTAGATCCCGCCTCCAACACTGGAGGTCACATTTCAACAGGAGATTTGGCAAATATATGAGAATCCTAATGGAGTAAGGTTTGTGCGGGCCTACTTGGCGCCAGCTTTCCATCTTCGCGGCTGTAAAACTTCCCTGAGAGAGGAGATTTATGCAGTTCTTGTTTCTCAGAAGTTTCTGCTTTTA
>NW_016892011.1:0-322 GCF_001698545.2 Rhinopithecus bieti | reverse complement strand
GGTGGAGGAGGGCCCTCTAACTCCCATCCAGGATTTAGTCAAACTGGCCTTCAAGGTCTACAACTCCAGGGAGGAAGCAGCTGAGGCCCAACGACAGGCCAGGCTAAAACAGAAGGTACAACTCCAAACCCAGGCCTTGGTAGCAGCTCTGAGACCAACTGGCTCCAGGAGCTCCCAGAAAAGAGGTACTACCTGAGCACCACCTGGTACCTGCTTCAAGTGTGGCAACAACGGCCACTGGGCCAAGCAGTGCCCCAACCCAAAGGAGCCAACCCACCCCTGTCCAAACTGTCAGCAGATGGGCCACTGGAAGTCAGACTGC
>NW_016892010.1:0-558 GCF_001698545.2 Rhinopithecus bieti | reverse complement strand
ATGCCTTTCTAAATTATTCGATACATACAAGATGAAACTATTATAACTATTACAGTCAGCATAAAATCTTAAATCAGTTGGTGAGCTTGTTTCCTGGATGTGAATGAATTAAGCTAGTCTATTCTATGTAAAACAGCTAGCTCTTTTCACAGGAGGATGCATTGACTTATATCACAGCTCTGTGGTTAAATTCTGATATGACACTGATGTTTTATTTTGTTTTGTTTTATTTTCTTAGACACAGGATCTTTCAATGTTGCCCAGGCTAGTCTTGAACTCCTCGCCCCCCACTATCCTTCCACCTCAGCCTCCCAAAGCTATGGGATTACAGGCGTGAGCCACTGTACCCTGCTGAAATTTTATAACGTGTAATCTTTAAACCTCAAGGGCCTATAGGCTTTGTCAGAAAAAAGAAAAGAAAAGAAAAGAAAATTTTGACAGTGGCCACAATGGTTGCAGTCAGGCACATGGGTAATAAATCCTAGGCCTATAAAGTAAATTTGTCCTCTTACCTGTGTAACTGGAGTTTGTTAAGTATTTCACTGACAGGTACAGGTT
>NW_016892009.1:0-251 GCF_001698545.2 Rhinopithecus bieti | reverse complement strand
TCCCAGCCTGCATCTTTCTCCCATGCTGGATGCTTCCTGCCTTTGAACATCAGACTCCAAGTTTTGGGGACTCACTCAGACTGGCTCTCCTTGCTCCTCAGCTTGCAGACAGCCTATTGTGGGACTTTGTGATCGTGTAAGTTAATACTTAATAATCTCTCTCTCTCTCTCTCTCTCTCTCTCTCTCTCTCTCTCTCTCTCTCTCTCTATATATATATATATATATATATATATATATATATACACACACA
>NW_016892008.1:0-249 GCF_001698545.2 Rhinopithecus bieti | reverse complement strand
TCTGTTGCTCAGGCTGGAGTGCAGTGGTGCGATCTCGGCTCACTGCAAGCTCCGCCTCCTGGGATCACGCCATTTTCCTGCCCCAGCCTCCCGAGTAGCTGGGACTATAGGTGCCCGCCACCATGCCCGGCTAACGTTTTATATTTTAGTAGAGACGGGGTTTCACCGTGTTAGCCAGGATGGTCTCGATCTCCTGACCTTGTGATCCACCCGCCTCAGCCTCCCGAAGTGCTGGGATTACAGACGTGA
>NW_016892007.1:0-249 GCF_001698545.2 Rhinopithecus bieti | reverse complement strand
AACAGAAAAATAAATCATCTAGGGTCTTATGACAAAACCACACATTATGTGGTATGTCTCTTGCATGTACATACACACAAACTAAAGCAAAATTTTGTTTTACCTATAAGAATGTGTCAGTACAGAATTCTAGGACCCCATTTGGCTGAGCCCTCTTGGATATTGGTCAGTGTTGAAGGTGAGAAGGGGATTCTGATCCATAACCTATTTGGGAGTTAAAGACTCTTATAGATCTTCTGAGATCGTGTA
>NW_016892006.1:0-249 GCF_001698545.2 Rhinopithecus bieti | reverse complement strand
CAGGTGAGGGTGAGATGGAGGCAAGGGGAGCTGCCTTGAGAAAAGACTCATCATGGGCATGGCGGGGCAAGGAAGGGGTGGTCATGAGGCAAAAGGGGTAGGAAGGTTGTAGCCCCAGGGAAGCTTATAGTGGGGTCAGTATCCCAGAGGGGAGCAATGGTGTGGGCTTGGGTCCAAAGTGGAGGAGTGGCATGACAAGGCCCCAGGACAGCAATTGGATGGACCAGTTAGTGTCCACCGGGGTGGGCA
>NW_016892005.1:0-492 GCF_001698545.2 Rhinopithecus bieti | reverse complement strand
CTATCCCATCACAACCTATCCCAATTCATCTTATCCCAGCCCATCCCATCCCATCTCAGCCCATACCAGTCTACCCCATCCCATCCCACCCCATCCCATCCCATCCTTCCCATCCCATCCCATCTCATCCTATCCCATCCCATCTCATCTCATCCCATCTTATCCCATCTCATCCCATCCCATCTTATCCTATCTCATCTAATCCCATCCCGTCTTATCCTATCTCATCTCATCCCATTCCATCTCATCTTATCCCATCCCATCCCATTACATCTTGTTCCACCCCATCCCATCCCATCCCATCCCATCCCTCCCATACCATCTCATCCCATCCCATCTAATCCCAACCCATCCCATCCCGTCTCAACCCATAGCAATCCATCCCATCCCATTCCATCCCAACCCATCCCATCCCATCTTAACCCATCCCAATACAACTCATCCCATCCCATCCCAACCTATTCCATCCTGTCCCAACCCATCCCAACCCAT
>NW_016892003.1:0-488 GCF_001698545.2 Rhinopithecus bieti | reverse complement strand
CAGTTTCCTAACATTTTTTTCCTGGAATCTGCAGTGGGATATTTCAGAGTGCAATGAAGTTTATGGTGGCAAAGGAAATATCCCAAGACAGAAACTAGAAGGAAGCTTTCGGTGGAAGTGCTTTGTGATTTCTGAAATCATCTCACAGAGTTACACCTTTCTTTTCATGGAGCAGTTTGGTAGCCCTGTTTTGGGGAATGTGAGAAGGGATATTTTGGATCACATTGAAGCCTATGGGGTCAAAGGAAATATTCTCAGATAAAACCAAAAGAAGCTTTCTGAGAAACTGCTTTGTGATGTGTGAATTCATATCATAGAGTTACACCTTGCATTTCATGGAGCAGTTTTCTAACAATGTTTTGTGGAATCTGCCAAAGGATATTTGGGAGTGCTCTGTGGCTTATGGTGATAAAGGAAGTATCCTCAGAGAGGGACTGCAAAGAAGCTTTCTGAGAAACCACTTTGTGATATGCTAATTCACCTCACGG
>NW_016892002.1:0-492 GCF_001698545.2 Rhinopithecus bieti | reverse complement strand
GCTCCTCGGAAATCTCTCCAGTATCGATCTGAAGATATTTCCATTTTCACCATAAGATTCAAAGCGCTCCCAAGTATCCCTTAGCTAACTAACGTAAAACAGTGTGAGAATACTGCTCAATGAAAACAGAATCTTAACTGTGCGAGTGGAATTCACGTGACCTAGAACTGTTACACAGAAAGTTTCTTTCTCGCTTTTCTTGGAGGGTATTTCCTTTTCAGCATATTCTTTAGAGCGTTCACAAATATCCTTTATCATGTTCCAGAGAAACAGAGATTTCAAACTGCTCAATCCAAAGAATGATTTAACTCTATGAGATGAATTCACACATCACAAAGCAGTTGCTCTGAAAATTTCTTTCCAGTATTCATCAGAAGACGTTTCCTTTCTCACCTCAAGCCTCCGGGCACCACTTAATATCCCTTCAGAGGTTACTCAAAGACAGGGTTTGCAAACTGAACAATGTAGTGTTAGCTTTAACACACTGAATGT
>NW_016892001.1:0-727 GCF_001698545.2 Rhinopithecus bieti | reverse complement strand
AGCAGTTTTCTAACGCTGTGTATGTTTAGCGTGGGATGGGATATTCGTGAGCCCTTTGAGGTTTATGGTGAAAAGGAAATATGCTCAGACCAAAACCGGAGAAAAGTTTTCCGAGGAACTGCTTTGTGATGTGTGCATTCCACTCACAGTGTTGTACCTCTCTTCTCATACAGCATCGGGGAAACCCTTTTGGAGAAACAGGTACCAAGGGATATTCTGGAGAATGTTAATGCCGATGGTGAAAAGGGAAATAGCGTCACACAAAACTGGAAAGAAGCTTTCTAGGAAACTACTCTGTGATATGTGTAATAATCTCACAGAGATAAAGCTTTCTTTACATTACGCAGCTTGGAAACTGTGATGGACGAATCCACGAAGGGACCTTCGGGAGCACATTCAAGACTATGGTGAAAAGGAAATATCTTCAGATAAAACTGGAAAGAAGCTTTCTGTGAATATGCATTTTGCTATGTTTATTCACCTCATATAGATGAAGCTTTCTTTCCATTATACAGCTTGGAAACTTTCTCGTGGATGGATCCACGAAGGGATATTTGGGATCACATCCGGGTCTATGGTGAAATAGGAAATATAGTCAGATAGACTCTGGAGAGAATCTTTCAGAGAAACTGCTTGGTGTGTGTGCATTCCACTCAGGGAGTTATCAATTTCTTCTCATGAGGCACAGTTTGAACACTGTTCCTGTAAAACCACAAGAGTGATAATC
>NW_016892000.1:0-1057 GCF_001698545.2 Rhinopithecus bieti | reverse complement strand
GAATAGCATATCTGGTGAAAATATCCTTCAAACATGAAGGAGAAACAAAGACTTTTCCAGATGAGCAAAAGCGGAGGGATTTCAGCCATACCAGACTCATCCTACAAAAAACGCTAAAGGGAGTACTTCAATCAGAAAGAAAAGGACATTACTGAGCAATAAGAAATCATCTGAAGGTACACAACTCACTGTTAATATTAAGGACAAGGAAAACACAGAATCAGGAAGAAATCCCAAACCTGAACAGACTAATCAACAAGTAATGAGACAAAAGCCATAATTAAAACTCTCCCAGAAGGTGGAGGTTGCAGTGAGCTGAGATCATGCCACTGCACTCCAGCCTGGGCAACAGAGTGAGACTCAGTGTCGGAGGGGTGGCAGGGGCGGTGGGAAAGTCTCCCAGGAAAGAAAGCCCAGGACCTGATGGCTTCACTGTCGAATTCTAAAATACGTAAGATTAGCTCATATCAATTCTACTGAAACTATTTTGAAAATAGAACAGGAAGAAGTACTTCCAAACTCATTCTATGAGGCCAGTATTACCCTGATACCAAAACCAGACAAAGACACATCAAAAAAGGAAAACCATAGGTCAATATCACTGATGAATATTGATGCAAAATCCTCAACAAAATTCTAGCAACGCATTAAAACATAATTCATCATGGCCAAATGGGATTTATCCCACAGATGTGGGGATGGTTCAGTATATGCAAATCAATTAATGTGATACATCATATCAACAGAATGAAAGATAAAACCATACGGTCATTTCAATTGATGCTGAAAAGTATTTGATAAAATTCAACATCTTTTCCTAATAAAATCCTCAGAAGACTGGGTATAGGAGAAACACACTTCAACATAATAAAAGTCATTAATTACTGACCCATAAGTATCATACTAGAAGGGGAAAACTGAAATACTTTCCTCTAAGGTTGGGAACATGACAAAGATGCCCAATTTCACCTTTATTCAACATAGTACAGGACGTCCTACCTACAGGAGTCAGATGAGAAAAGAATTAAAGATCATCCAAATTGGAAAGGAAAAAGAC
>NW_016891999.1:0-539 GCF_001698545.2 Rhinopithecus bieti | reverse complement strand
ACATGGCCAAAGACCCTACTCCAAAGATTATTGCAATTCCCTAGTATGACACTCTGCGCCACATTCCTTAAACGTTTGATTGTATTTACCCTACTGAGGTTGAAAGATATATGATTTAAGCTGTTACACTTTCTTACACGGTGATTATGGAAGCAATAACAAAGCGATAAGAAAATAAACAAATATGATTACATCATTTATAAGAGGCAATTCCACCCACACTACAAGCAAATGTGTTCTCTGGTTTCGTGCATACTATTATATTCTTGAGGCATTTGTTGTTTATTCTACCAAGAGGCAAGTATATGGGCTTTTAATTTTATTATTACAAGGTGATTCTACTCTAAATTATGTTGTAAATATAGGGGAAATATTTCGAAGAGTGAATCACTTAATAGTTTTAAAGCTTGGGATATAAAGTTAACTTAATAGAATTCATATGACATATAGCCAGGCATATTAGAGCTAAATTTGGTATTATTTCTTTCCTGCTTCAAAGAACTCAGTTTTAGGTAATTACATACCACAATTTTTAGACA
>NW_016891998.1:0-539 GCF_001698545.2 Rhinopithecus bieti | reverse complement strand
CCGGCGCGCCGAGCCATGCCCCGGGCTGCCGGCGGCGGCCATGGGGCGGCACGGCGGCGGCGGTGGCGACAGCGGCAAGATCGTGATCAACGTGGGCGGCGTGCGCCATGAGACGTACCGCTCGACGCTGCGCACCCTGCCAGGGACGCGGCTGGCCGGCCTGACGGAGCCCGAGGCGGCGGCACGCTTCGACTACGACCCGGGCGCCGACGAGTTCTTCTTTGACCGGCACCCGGGAGTCTTCGCGTACGTGCTCAACTACTACCGCACCGGCAAGCTGCACTGCCCGGCCGACGTGTGCGGGCCCCTGTTTGAGGAGGAGCTCGGCTTCTGGGGCATCGACGAGACCGACGTGGAGGCCTGCTGCTGGATGACCTACCGGCAGCACCGCGACGCGGAGGAGGCGCTCGACTCCTTCGAGGCGCCCGACCCAGCGGGCGCCGCCAACGCCGCCAACGCCGCGGGCGCCCACGACGGAGGCCTGGACGATGAGGCGGGCGCGGGCGGCGGGGGCCTGGACGGAGCGGGCGGCGAGCTCA
>NW_016891997.1:0-392 GCF_001698545.2 Rhinopithecus bieti | reverse complement strand
CCTCCTGCCTCAGCCTCCCAAATATTTGAGATTATAGGTATGAGTCATTGTGCCTGGCCCCAGGTATTTTTTTTTAAATAACAACTTTATTGAGATATTCACATACCTGATTAAAGTGTATAGCTCAAGGGCCTTGTATGGTGGCTCACACCTGTAATCCCAGCATTTTGGGAGGCCAAGGCAGGCGGATTGTTTGAGCTCGAGAGTTGGAGACCAGTTTGGACAACATGGTGAAACCCCTTCTCTACAAAAAATTAGCTGGGTGTGGTGGCACGCACTTTTAGCCCCAGCTACTTGGGAGGCTGAGGTGGAGGATCGATTGAGCCTGGGAGGTTGAGGCTACAGTGAGCTGGGATTGTGCCATTGCACTCCAGCCTGGTGACAGAACAAGA
>NW_016891996.1:0-216 GCF_001698545.2 Rhinopithecus bieti | reverse complement strand
AGATGATTCTCACTGTGTCACCAAGGTCATAGTGAAGTGGTGCAGTCATTGTTCACTGTAGCGTTGAACTCCAGCACTTCTCCCACTGCAGCCTCTTGAATAGCTGGGACTACAAGTGTATGCCACCATGCCTAGCTAATTAAAAAAATATTTTTTGTAGAGATAGGTTTCTTGCTATGTTGCCCAGGCTGGTCTTGAACTCCTGCCGTCACATAT
>NW_016891995.1:0-489 GCF_001698545.2 Rhinopithecus bieti | reverse complement strand
CCCCATCAAGCTACCATTGACTTTCTTCACAGAATTAGAAAAAAAGCTACTTTAAATTTCATATGGAACCAAAAAAGAACTCTTATAGCCAAGACAATCCTAAGCAAAAGGAACAAAGCTGGAGGCATCACACTACCTGACTTCAAACTATACTACAAGGCTACAGTAAGCAAAACAGCTTGATCCTGGCACTAAAACAGATATCTAGACCAATGGAATGGAATAGAGGCCTCAGAAATAATGCCACACATCTACAATCATCTGATCTTTGACAAACCTGACAAGAACAAACAATGGGGAAAGATTCGCTATTTAATAAATGGTGTTGGGAAAACTGGCTAGCCATATGCAGAAAACAGAAACTTGACCCCTTCCTTACATCATATACAAAATTAACTCAAGATGAATTAAAGATTTAAATGTTCCACCTAAAATCATAAAACCATAGAAGAAAACCTAGGCAATACCGTTCAGGACATAGGCATGTGC
>NW_016891994.1:0-1062 GCF_001698545.2 Rhinopithecus bieti | reverse complement strand
AATTCTGCCACATCTTCTGCTCTTAACCCCAACTTTAAGTTTACAGGCGAGTTTTCTCTCTTTCTTTTATTTGGAAGTATTTATTTTATATTTAGAGAAATATCTTAATTACTTCTTAGTTCAAAATAAACAGAAGTAAAACATATGACCAAATGTACTCATCACTCAGATTTAACAAATATCGACATGTTTTCACATTTGCTTCTGACCTTTAAAGCAAACAACACAAATGTTATCCACACAGCCAAAATTGCATCCCACATATCCCCTTTGCTTTCTCCTTTTCTTCCTTTCCTTTTTTTTTTTTTTTTTTTTTGGTCAAGATCCTTGTTTATTTTATTTTATTTTTTCTTAAAGTTCTGATATACATGTGCAGAACATGCAGGTTTGTTACATAAGTATACAGGTGCCATAGTGGTTTGCTGCACCCATCAACCTGTCATCTATATTAGGTATTTCTCTTAATGCTATCCCTCACCTAGTGCCCCACCCCTGACAGGCTCTGGTGTGTGATGTTCCCCTTCCCATGTCCATGTGTTCTCATTGTTCAACTGCCACTTATGAGTAAGAACATGCGCTGTTTGGTTTTCTGTTCCTGTGTTAGTTTGCTGAGAATGTTGGTTTCCAGCTTCATCCATGTCCCTGAAAAGGACATTAACTCATCCTTTTCTATGACTCCATAGTATATGCAGCCAGAAAATGTGCCACATTTTCTTTATCCAGTCTATCATTGACAGGCATTTGGATTGGTTCCAAGCCCTTGCTATTGTGAACAGTGTCGCAATAAACATACATGTGCATGTATCTTTATAGTAGAATGATTTATAATCCTTTGGGTATATACCCAATCATGGGATCACTGGGTCAAATGGTATTTCTGGTTCTAGATCCTTGAGGAATCACCAAACTGTCTTCCACAATGGTTGAACTAATTTGCGCTCCCACCAACAGTGTAAAAGTGTTCCTACTTCTTCACATCCTCTTCAACATCTCTTGTTTCCTGACTTATTAATGATTGCCATTCTTTTTTTCATGAGATGGTATCTCATTGCGGTTTTGATT
>NW_016891993.1:0-1321 GCF_001698545.2 Rhinopithecus bieti | reverse complement strand
TCCCCCTTAAAAAAAAAAAAAAATTTTTTGAAGAAAATGCAAAAGATTAAAAGGAAATACAGTGTAGCTCCTCTGTCACACTGTCACAGGTCACACTGCTGGTTGGTGCAGTCAGGATCTGAACCCTGTCTGACTCCAGACCCAAAGTCTTTCTCTTACATGGACTACCCTCCCAAGTGACCCTGGGTAGTGACTTCACGTCCGGGACCTTGGCTTGCTCATCTGGATAATGAGCAGGTGGGGCCGGATGGCTTCTGAGGCCCCTTCGAGGGCCAGCAGCCACTGCTCTCAGCACACGTGTCCGAGTTACCCTCTGAGTAAGAAAAGGGAGGACTGGGCGTGTACTCTCGGCTGTCACTCAGGCCCCTTCCCTTTTCCGGTGGTGGGGACAGGGGTGTCATGGTCTTCCTGGCTCGGCCAGGTGGCTGCTGTCTGTGTCTTTGTGGGCGGGACAGGGCTGTGTCTCGGCCTCCATCAGTGGGGCTGGTGGCCCAGGGGTGCCACGTCTGGCTGCCCCAATGCGGCTCATTACCGAGATGAAAAGCTGGACCAGCCTAGCCGGTTTCCCAGCACTCCTGGGACCCGTCCCCGTTCCTGCAGGTTCCTGCCCCACCCACATTCCTGCTGGCCTCCTAGCATGGGGCTCCATGGCTCTCCATGGTTGATTCCTGAGGCCAGCTAGATGGTGGGGGGAACACAGGACCTTTTGGGGCCTCTCATTCAGGACCCCAAAGCTACAGGGCGAAAACGCTGAGACTGTGCCTCTGGAGGCCTGGATTCGAATCCCAGCTCTGCCTTGCTTGCTGGCAGTGGAACTGTGGCCACATGATGGAATTTCTTTGTACCTCTATTTCCCCATCTGTAACTGAGTGAATTGCATGGCATGTGAATTCCATGCAATTCACTCATTTAAAGTTGTAATCCTCCAACTTTTGAGAACAGCGCTACTTACTTCAAGGGTGGTAGGATTGATGAGCTAATCTATATGTGACTTGCTTAGCACTGGGCAGGACAAATAGCCCTCTAGGAGTTAACTAGCCTCTTCCAGGCTGCTGGGGGGGTTACCTGCAGCCGGCCAGCTTCCCTGGAGAATGAGACAAGAGGCAGGACCTGTCTTGGGAGAGAAAAAACAAACCCCTATCATTTCTAAATGACACTTGTCATTTTTTTTTTTTTTTTTTTTTTTTGAGACGGAGTCTTGCTTTGTCACCCAGGCTGGAGTGTAGTGGTACAATCTTGGCTCCCTGCAACCTCCACCTCCCGGGTTCAAGCAGTTCTTCCGCCTCAGCCTCCTGAGTAGCTGGGATTACAGGTTCCTGCC
>NW_016891992.1:0-244 GCF_001698545.2 Rhinopithecus bieti | reverse complement strand
ACTCTGACACACACACACTATCACACAGACACACTCTCTCACAGAGACACACACTCTCTCACACACTCGCACACTCTCTCACACAGACACACACACACTCTCACACAGACACACACTCTCACACAGACACACACACTCTCTCAGACAGACTCTCACACTGTCTCACCCACACTCTCTCACACACACTCTCACACAGACACACACACTCTCACACAGAGACACACTCTCACACACACACACACTC
>NW_016891991.1:0-249 GCF_001698545.2 Rhinopithecus bieti | reverse complement strand
GGTTTGGCCTTATGCTGCCAGCCAAACCTCACCTTGAATTGTAATAATCCCCACGTGTTGTGGGAGGGACCCAGTGCTAGGTAATTGAATCACAGAGGTGGGTCTTTCCAGTGCTGTTCTTGTGATAGTAAGTTGCAAGAGATCTGATGGTTTTATTTATTTATTTATTTATTTATTTTTTGAAGTTGGCCAGCATAATTTATTTTTTTCTTTTCTTTTTTTTTTTCATTATTATACTTTAAGTTCTAG
>NW_016891990.1:0-536 GCF_001698545.2 Rhinopithecus bieti | reverse complement strand
AAGAATCAGTATCATGAAAATGGACATACTGCCCAAAGTAATTTACAGATTCAATGCTATCCCCATCAAACTACCATTGACATTCTTCACAGAATTAGAAGAAAACTAATTTAAATTTCATATGGAACCAAAAGAGAGCGCATATAGCCAAGACAATCCTAAGCAAGAAGAACAAAGCTGGAGGCATCACGCTACCTGACCTCAAATTATATTTCAAGACTACAGTAACCAAAACAGCACGGTACTGGTACCTAAGCAGACATATAGACCAATGGAACAGAACAGACCTCAGAAATAATGCCACACATCTACAACCATCTGATCTTCAACAAATCTGACAAAACAAGCAATGGGAAAAGGATTCTCTATTTAATAAATTGTGCTGGGAAAACTGGCTAGCCATATGCAGAAAACTGAAACTGGACCCCTTTCTTACATCTTACACAAAATTAAGATGGAGAAAAGACTTAACTGTAAAACTCAAAACCATAAAACCCTAGAAGAAAACCTAGGCAATACCATTCAGGACATAGGCA
>NW_016891989.1:0-251 GCF_001698545.2 Rhinopithecus bieti | reverse complement strand
TGGCTCCCAAAAGAGTCCCTGGCACAAAGGAAGCCCTCAGCAAGTGCTCGGTGAAGTTGGCGTTTAAAGCCCTCCGTTGGTGTTGGCGTCTTAGACCAGTCGCTTCACCTAAATACTTCATCAGACTCTCCTGACAGCTTTTGGGGCTTGACAACTGTCTATAACCTTATTTTACACACAGGTAACCGTGGTTAAATGATCTGCTCCCGTGGCCAAGCTGGGAGCCAGCCCGCTATGTGGCTGGGAATGCA
>NW_016891988.1:0-251 GCF_001698545.2 Rhinopithecus bieti | reverse complement strand
TACATACATTTAGACATACATGTAGATGCATATGTACATGCATGTATACATGCACATCTATATCTACACATGCATGGACCCACACATGCATGTACACCTGCATACTGTGCATATAATACATGTATACAGATACATGTGTGCATACACGTGTACACACATGCATGCATACACACATGGATTTGTCGATACATGTGTATATGTGTGTACACACAGACATACACATATGCATCCACACATACACATATACACAT
>NW_016891987.1:0-775 GCF_001698545.2 Rhinopithecus bieti | reverse complement strand
ATTTTATTATGCTTTAAGTTCCAGGGTACATGTGCACAACGTGCAGGTTTGTTACATATGCATACATGTGCCATGTTAGTGTGTGCATCTATTAACTCATCATTTACATTAGGTATTTCTCTTAATGCTATCCATCCCCTTCCTTCCTCCCCTCCCCAAACCGTATGACAGACCCAGTGGGTGATGATCCCTGCCCTGTGTCCAAGTGTTCTCATTGTTCAATTCTCACCTATGAGTGAGAACACGCAGTGTTTGGTTTTCTGTCCTTGGGATAGTTTGCTCAGAATGATGGTTTCCAGCTTCATCCCTGTCCCTACAAAGGACATAAACTCATCCTTTTTTATGGCTGCATAGTGTTCCATGGTGTATATGTGCCACATTTTCTTAATCCAGTCTATCATTGACGGGCATTTGGGTTGGTTCCAAGTCTTTGCTATTGTGAATAGTCCTGCAATAAACATGTGTGTGCATGTGTCTTTATAGTAGAATGATTTATAATCCTTTGGGTGTATACGCAGTAATGGGATGGCTGGGTCAAATGGTATTTCTAGTTCTAGATCCTTGAGGAATTGCTACACTGTCTTCTACAATGGTTGAACTAATTTACAGTCCCACCAACAGTGTAAAAGTGTTCCTATTTCTCCACATCCTCTCCAGCACCTGTTTTTTCCTGAATTTTAATGATCACCATTCTAACTGGTGTGAGATGGTATCTCATTGTGGTTTTAATATGTATTTCTCTGATGACCAGTCATGATGAGCATTTTTTCATGTG
>NW_016891986.1:0-1316 GCF_001698545.2 Rhinopithecus bieti | reverse complement strand
ACTGTCACAACTGAATCTCAATCTGTCTGTGTCCCCATATCCTTAGTGTCCAGCCTCACCCTATATAGCAAGGCTGAACTAGTCGAACTGACACTGTAGCTACACCCTCCTGCCAATCGCTTACAAAACGGGCTGTTTTCTTCCCTCTAGTTATTGGAATCAGCTGAAAGCCTGGCCTCCCTGCAGCACCGAACTACCTCAATAGCCCAAGTAGCTGCCCAAAACAGGCAGGCCTAGACTTTCTCACAGCTGAAAAGCAGGCACTTGTCTCTTCCTTGGAGAAGAGTGCTGCTATTATGTTAGTGAGTCAAGCCTAGTAGATACTAACATTCAAACCCTCAATAAAATAAAAAACTGAAATACAGAACCTTAATACCCCAACCTTGCCGGGACCTTCCTTCTGGATTTTGCACATATTCCAACATATGCTTCCGTTCCTCATTCCTATACTAATACTGTGCCTTATTTTATTCTTCATCCCTATGTCCAAATACCAACCATAGGCCCTGACCTTAACGATGCCCCTTAACAGCAGGAAGTAGCCAGACAGACCACCACACCCTTATCACTATAAACCATAAAAGGTGGACTGTTTGCATAAATGGAGGCAAGATGGCGCACTCCAGGTTCTTCATCACCAATTTGTCCTGCGTGTGTGAAAATGCAGCCGGCACCCGGGAAGGTGCAGACCAACTGGGCATGCGCCAGGTGACGTCAAACCGAAGAGACCAAGATTTATCTGGTCGCACCTATGGAACGCCCCGACACGCCCGTGCCCCGCCTATTGCCCGACCACTCCTAGAAAAGCCATTCCCGGTGAGCATCTCACGCGGACTTCCCAGCCCCCCACTCCTGTCGGGACTGCATTAGGAATTCCGTCTGACAGCTCCATGCGGCGACTCTCTTGGCCGCCTTTGCCGGAAGCTGACAGACCTCTCCCTATCCATCTTCTTCCCTGAAGCTAGGTGACCATAAATAAATTTGCAGTTTTGTTCCTACCCTTGCCTACTCGCTGGTTCTTTTGTGCTCTCTCTGGTGTTTTAGAAAACAAATCTTAAGGAGAGGCTAAACTAAGCGAGAGAAATTAGGATGACACAGAGTAGTTTCAAAGAAAGCCTCCTTCTGGATTTTACATGAGGATGTTTCTTTCTCCATGTTCTAAGGATCATTCCCAAATGTTCTTCCTCAGATTCTATAAAACAGTGATTTCAAACTGCTCAATCTAAAGAACAGTTTAAATCTATTAAACGAATACACACATCACAAGGCAGTTGCTCAGAAAGTTACTCTGCAGGTTTCATCGGAAGATGTTTCCC
>NW_016891985.1:0-866 GCF_001698545.2 Rhinopithecus bieti | reverse complement strand
CTTGCTTGCTTGCTTGCTTGCTTTCTTTCTTGCTTTCTTGCTTTCTTGCTTTCTTGCTTTCTGCTGCTCCTTGTGGAGCAGGGCTAACTCACAGGCAGTGTGCCCAGAGTTGGCTGAGTCATACTATTCTTTCTCCCACATTTGTTTTGTCCTTTTATTATTTTATTGTGGCTACTCAAGAGGTTGATATGATAACAGCCTCAGTCACTCAGTTTCATATTTTAAGGCAATGACACTGAACATTTGTGACACCAAATCCAACCTCTGGAGAAATGTGAGTAGATGAGATAAATAGATAGATAGGTAGATATATACATACATACATAGATTACCTATTGATGATCGATAGATAGATAGATAAATGATAGATAGATGATAGATCAATAGATGATAGACAGAAGATAGACAGATAGATAGGTATAGAAATTTCCTGAATCCTTGGGAATGTTTTGAGTAAAGAAGACTGGAAAAGACCAAGGAGACAAAATAACAATTTGTAAATATCTTGAAATCTCAGATCTACACCTAAGGAAACAGACCTGGCCGGGCGCGGTGGCTCAAGCTTGTAATCCCAGCACTTTGGGAGGCCGAGATGGGTGGATCACAAGGTCAGGAGATCGAGACCATCCTGGCTAACCTGGTGAAACCCCGTCTCTACTAAAAAATAAAAAAAACTAGCCAGGCGAGGTGGCGGGTGCCTATAGTCCCAGCTACTCAGGACGCTGAGGCAGGAGAATGGTGTGAACCCGAAAGGCGGAGCTTGCAGTGAGCTGAGATCTGGCCACTGCACTCCAGTTTGGGCAACAGACCGAGACTCCATCTCAAAGAAGAAAAAAAAAAAAACAGACCTAGTGTTATGCCCAGAC
>NW_016891984.1:0-489 GCF_001698545.2 Rhinopithecus bieti | reverse complement strand
GTGGAGCCAGGGCCAACTGAGGACAAAGATTTGGAAGCTGATGAAGAGGACACTAGGAAAAAAGATGCTTCTGATGATCTAGATGACCTGAACTTCTTTAATCAAAAGAAAAGAAGAAAAAACTAAAAGATATTTGATATTGATGAAGCTGAAGAAGGTGTAAAGGATCTTAAGATTAAAAGTGATGTTCAAGAACCAACTGAACCAGAGGATGACCTTGACATTATGCTTGGCAATAAAAGAAGAAAAGAAGAATGTTAAGTTCCCAGATGAGGATGAAATACTAGAGAAAGATGAAGCTCTAGAAGATGAAGACAGCAAAAAAGATGATGGTATCTCATTCAGTAATCAGACAGGCCCTGCTTGGGCAGGCTCAGAAAGAGACTACACATACGAGGAGCTGCTGAATCGAGTATTCAACATCATGAGGGAAAAGAATCCAGATATGGTTGCTGGGGAGAAAAGGAAATTTGTCATGAAACCTCCACA
>NW_016891983.1:0-761 GCF_001698545.2 Rhinopithecus bieti | reverse complement strand
AAAAAAAAAAAAAAAAAAGGAAAGAAAGAAAGAATGAAACAAAGAAAGACAGGGTAATACATGTTCCACGAATTTCAATTTTACTCTCTTCCCCACTGCACACACACAAAAGCATTTGAGGGATAGGAGGAAGAAACAGATCACAAGGAAAATAGTAAGAGACATTCAGAAGGACAGGTCTTAGAAATTTACTAGTTTGTGGGGGGAGGGGGGCGGTCAGAGAACAGTAGTATATAAAAGAACACTAGGACAGTTCCCAGGTTTGGCCATGGGTGACTAGTTTGATTATTTCATTTTGTCCCACCCACAATGACAAGGAGAATTATTGATGGAACACATGATGGGGCTTATACAGTGCTAAGAGGTAGATACATGAAGATTTAAATATCATCATTTTGAACACCCATGTCACTCCAAGTGAGATTCCTAACATATATGATATACAGACAGATATATGGGTTTGAAACTCTGGAGATGAATACGGATTTAGGAATCCCTGGAACACAGGTCATGACTTAAGTAATGGGAGTCAAAGATTACTCAGAGAAAGCACAGAATGAGAAGAGAAGAAAGAAGTAGGCCAAGGAAGAAGAGATTGGAGGAGACCAAGGCAGGGTGATAAGATCAAAACAGGAGAAAAGAATCTGATAGAAGTCCCATTCAATTATCATGTCCCTTCCCAGAGACATGGACATGCCTTTTTTGTCTTTTATACTCAATTGTTACAGGTCCTGGCACAGAAGCCACACAGTTTTTTTAAA
>NW_016891982.1:0-538 GCF_001698545.2 Rhinopithecus bieti | reverse complement strand
GGTATATGTATACATATGTAACAAACATTCACGTTGTGCACATGTATCCTAGAACTTAAAGTATAACAATAAAAAAAGATTGAAATTGTAATTTAAAATAAATAATAGGGGACGGAGCAAGATGGCCGAATAGGAACAGCTCCAGTCTCCAACTCCCAGCACGAGCGACACAGAAGACTGGTGATTTCTGCATTTTCAACGGAGGTACTGGGGTCATCTCACTAGGAAGTACTGGACAATCGGTGCTGGTCAATTGCTGCAGCCTGACCAGTGAGAGCTGAAGCAGGGTGAGGCATCACCTCACCTGGGAAGCGCAAGGGGAAGGGAATCCCTTTTCCTAGCCAGGGGAACTGAGACTCACAACACCTGGAAAACCGGGTAACTCCCACCCCAATACTGCGCTTTAAGCAAACGGGCACATCAGGAAATTATACACACACAAGGCCGGGAGGGTCCCACGGCCATGGATCCTCCCTCATTGCTAGCACAGCAGTCTCTCATCTAACAACAAGGCAGCAGCGAGGCTGGGGGAGGGGCG
>NW_016891981.1:0-537 GCF_001698545.2 Rhinopithecus bieti | reverse complement strand
GTGTGTACACACACCCTGACCATGCCCTGAGCATGGGCGTCCGTCCCCTTGCAATGCCTGCTTTACGCCGCCAGATGGTGGCCTCCAGCCCCGGGAGGGGTGCCCTGCAAAGACTAGATGTGGCCATCCGTACTCCCAAGGAGTAGACCCTCCCCTTCCAGGTGACCCTGCCCTCTAGACACACCAAAGCCTCGGTGCTTCCCCTCCAAACCAGAGTGCCTGATCTCCCAATAAGTGCTGGACTGGGGCAGGGCAGGGCCAGGGAGAGGAAGCCCAGCACCGCCAGGGGCCACAGCAAGTGTACCAAGTGGTGCCCTGGAGCCCACTGTGGCCCTCGGCAAGTTGTTTCCAGGTGGCGGAGAGTCTGTCTTGGGGAACAGCCTGTCCGCAAGCTCCCAAATCTGGCCCTTTCTTCTGCCTCCCCAGAGCTTTCCAGCGCTAGAGCTGCAGACATACAGAGCTACATGGACATGCTGAACCCGGAGCTGGGCCTGCCTCGGGGCATGATCGGGAAGCCCACACCCCACCACCCCACCC
>NW_016891980.1:0-964 GCF_001698545.2 Rhinopithecus bieti | reverse complement strand
TTTCAGATGAACTAAAGACCAGGACATAAAAAATAAACCCAGAAAAAAACCCAGAAAACAAAATTTGTAAGTACTAGAAGAAAATGCTAACAAGGGGAGAAACCATTCCATTGAGAGAAGGTATCCTTTAATGTTATTCCATATTTCTCCGCCATATAGTTCTTAGTATATCTTAACCATGTAGCTCTATAAAGTAGACAGCCCTAAATTCAGCCTCTCCTGAAGAGTTAACATAAAAGCAACAAGAAGTGCTTACTATAGCACATACCCTTCATTTTCTGCTAACAGCCTTTTAGCTTATTTAAAAGTTCTATCCTTTCCTAGGTAAAAGGACTGGTGAAAGATAGAGCTGTCCATTGGCTGGTGTCTGGCAAATGAAGTTTGGTGTCTTCCAACTGTAGCCATCCCAAGCGCTAAAATGTATCCTTAAAAGTGGTCCAGTCTCTCTCTGCAGGAGAATACTTAGGTTTTATTTCTCTATGGAATCCCCAAATTCAAGGGCCCTCAACTGTATTGAAACTGTGGGTCCTTTTGCTGCTGACTTAAATATTTGGTCTTCCAATCTATTTCCCTTGGCTATTTCATCTATCCCCTTTTGGTGACCTTTACAGTGTGTAAGTGCTAATTCCCATAGGAGGAAAACTGAAGACAATACTTTGTCAACTTCCTGATGGTATTGAATGGGAGACCCATTAGCTGTGAGGAAATATCTTTTTTTGTTGTTGTTGATGTTTTGCAGCTGTTTATTTTCATATTCTGTGTTTTGTTTATTGTTTCTTTTCTTTTATTCATAAATTTTTTACATAGATTTGTCTATGTTATTCATATTTTCAACAATATTTCATGTTGTTAAAATTGATTTTGTTATAACTTATATTACTTTTCTCTATTTCAATGATTTCTGCTCACATCTACATTATTTATTCTTTTTTCTTTTTTATTTTATTATACTTTAAGTTCTAGG
>NW_016891979.1:0-493 GCF_001698545.2 Rhinopithecus bieti | reverse complement strand
TCCCCAAGTGCAGTAAGCTTTGTTTTAATCTTTCTTCTACACCCTAGTAGCCCTGTAGCCAGAGTGAGAGAAAACAGGAACCCTGGGCTCCCTCTTCCTGCCTCCTGGTTCCCCTTCCTCCACTCTGGCTTCTGGGCCTCAGATGCTAGGCTGGGCTGTTAAGCCCTGGAGGATTAAGCCCTCACTTTAAAATGCTGTGCTGGCTTAGGCTAAGGCCTGGTAGGGGACAGAGAGAGAGATCGCCTGGGTGGAACCCTTGGTTCAGATTTTGTAGTCACTGTGACCTGCATGGAAGTTGTTTCAGCCACTGTGGATTTTGACCAGGAAGACAGACTGGCCTTGGTTTGGCAGCATTTGGCATCAGGAAGGAGGACATTATATTCTCCCCTCTCTTGCTGCTCAATGCTAATAGGCCAAGCTTGCTCTTTGGGGATTTTCTGCTGGAGTTCTGCACCTCTGATGGTTTGCAGTCATTAGAGATGGAGACAGGAGG
>NW_016891978.1:0-320 GCF_001698545.2 Rhinopithecus bieti | reverse complement strand
CCCCCCCTCTCTTTCTCTCTCTCTCTCTCTCTTTTTTTTTTTTTTTTTGAGACAGGGTTTCTCTCTGCAGTCCAGGCTGGAGTGCTGTGGTGAGATCACAGTTTACTGCAGCCTCCTCAATAGCTGGACTACAGGTGCCACCATGCCCAGGCTAGATAGCTAGATACCACTGAAGAATCACTGGGACTTCAGGAAGTACCGCTGATACATTGCACAGATGGGGAAATGAAGCTCAAAGAGGGGATGGAATGTGACCAAAGGCACGCAATAAACCAGTGGTTAAAACAAATAAGCAAACCCACTTCAAATGCAGGCCTAAC
>NW_016891977.1:0-322 GCF_001698545.2 Rhinopithecus bieti | reverse complement strand
CCCCAAGCCCCAATTCCCTCCAAGGATTTCTTGTTATTTGACATGGCCCCGGCCACCCAATAGCTCTAGTGGAAATATTGAAGGATTTATATTGTTTCCATGCTGGCTAATACAACATCCATTCTGTAGGAGTAATTTCAACTCTCAAGTGTTGTTATTTAAGGAAAACATTTCATAAGGCTGTAGCTTCCTCTGATGGATCTGGGATCTGGGTAACTTCCTCTGATGGATCTGGGCAAAGTAAGTTGAAAACCTGGAAAGGATTCCCCATTCTACATGCCATTCAGAACATGTGTGATTCATGGGAGGAGTTCAAAATATC
>NW_016891976.1:0-321 GCF_001698545.2 Rhinopithecus bieti | reverse complement strand
ACAACGTTCGCTTACCGCGGCCAGTCACCAAGCGACGTTCGCTTACTGCCGTCAGTTATCAAACGACGTTCACTTACGGCAGGCAGTCATCAAACAATGTTTGCTTATGGAAGGTAAAGGTTGCTTCCTAGAAGATTGTGAAGTCATCCTTCCTCTTAACCTTTTGCCTTTACTCTCTTCACCCGATTCTCAGTTGATATTTGACTCACTTAGAATAATATGGAATTCTCTAAACGGACAAAAGCACCTTAAAAACATGTAATTATGTTTCTGTAATGAGAAGCTTTGCCAGTCTGAACAAAGGGGTGCAATAGTGGGAGA
>NW_016891975.1:0-320 GCF_001698545.2 Rhinopithecus bieti | reverse complement strand
TTGTAAGGACAAGTATGTCCTTATTT
The DNA here is from genome assembly GCF_001698545.2 of Rhinopithecus bieti. Classification (NCBI taxonomy): domain Eukaryota; kingdom Metazoa; phylum Chordata; class Mammalia; order Primates; family Cercopithecidae; genus Rhinopithecus; species Rhinopithecus bieti. The sequence goes on along the minus strand of NW_016891975.1, from coordinate 294 downwards.
CTACTGACATGTCAATTTCTATTATATGTATAGTAATCTTGGCAACATCTCTCATGATGATGGATGGCTTTTTTTTTTTTTTTTTTTTTTGGGTCACAGTTCTTTTCTGTCACCCAGGCTGGAGTGCAACGGTGCAATCTCGGCTCACTGCAACCTCTGCCTCCTGGGTTCAAGCGATTCTCCTGCTTCAGCCTCCCGAGTAGCTGGGATTACAGGCGCCTACAACCACGCCCAGCTAATTTTGTGTTTTGTAGAGACAGAGTTTCACCTGGTCTTGAACGCCTGACCTCAGGT
>NW_016891974.1:0-320 GCF_001698545.2 Rhinopithecus bieti | reverse complement strand
GCACAAACACATTCCTCCATATATCTCAACTTCCTGAGCCCAACATAAACACATTCACACATTCCTCAGCCCTGGGCCCAGCACAAACACATTCCTCCATATATCTCAACTATGGAAAACACCACCTGGAGAGTCCCCATAAGGTCACAACCGTTTGTGGTTTTACTGAAAGCGCGGGAACCAATAGAAAACTACTAAATGTATAACTTAAAATGACAACCAATTGTAATGCTGTAACCAAAAGAATACCCTTCTTCCTCTGTCTCTCAGCATATCCTGTTTACATCGGGCTATAAAAAGCGAGCACACGCATCGTTCGG
>NW_016891973.1:0-517 GCF_001698545.2 Rhinopithecus bieti | reverse complement strand
CAATCCCTGAGGAGTAGTAGAATAGCAGATGAAACACTGAGAAGTGATTTCCTTAAGGATAGATTTCCATGATGGAAAGGAAATGAGAGGATCTAAGAGGTGGGCTAGTGGCTTGTAACATACATGGAAGAGGTTATGAAATGACGATAGAATAGAATGGAAGGAGATATTTTCCTTGGTCCAAGAACCATTTGCCTTGTGTAGGAAGAGATTGATAGGTAGAAGTTTCAGTGGGGAGTAGGTGGGAGTGACCAAATGAGAAGGAGAAAACTGCCGTGAGAGATAGAAGTTGGAACGCTAGCTGCTTTTTTAGCTACCTTATCAGCATAAGCATTGTCCTGAGCGATGGGATCTGATGCCTTTCAATGGCCCTTGTAGTGAATGACCCAGCTTCCTTTGGAAGTAAAGTGGCCTTGAGAAGAGTTTTATTAAAGAGGCATTAATGATGGAGGACCCTTGTGTAGTGAGGAAACCTTTCAGTTCATAAAACAGCATGGTGATGCAGGATATGGAGTCA
>NW_016891972.1:0-249 GCF_001698545.2 Rhinopithecus bieti | reverse complement strand
AACATGATGAAACCCCATCTCTATTAAAATACAAAATTAGCCAGGTGTAGTGGCACATGTCTGCAGTCCCAGCTACTTGGGAGGCTGACACAGGAGAATCACTTGAACCCAATAGGCGGAGGTTACAGTGAGCTGAGGCCACACCATTGCACTCCAGCCTGGGCAACAAGAGCAAAACTCTGCCTCAAAAAAAAAAACCCCCCCAAAAAAAAAAAAAAAAAAAAAAAAAAAAAAAAAAAAAAAAATTGT
>NW_016891971.1:0-949 GCF_001698545.2 Rhinopithecus bieti | reverse complement strand
GGCCTCCCAAAGTGCTGGGATTACAGGCTTGAGCCACCGCGCCCGGCCTGTTTAAAATTTTCTAATATATTTCTGCTTACACGAAAATGAGAGCAAGTGCATGCTTTCTAAAATATGAAGGTATGTTTCTCCTTTAAAAAACTCATGAAGAGAAAACATGTAAGAAACAAATGAAACTGCACTAAATTTGTGTTAAGTCATTCATAAACATAAAGACCTTGTGTCAAATTCTGTGATCAGACAAAGATATGTCATGATTTTGCCCCTGGGAGCTGAGGGACAACTGCATTAACAATACCTTCCCCATTGTTCCATAACGTGATTATGGAGCACTAGAAGCAGAAGCAGAGTTCCACTCTCAACAGTGCATCAGGAAACCAGCAGGAAACACCCACAGGCACAGAATACATCCATGACAGTTGGATTCTAGCTTTGGCCCCTTGACTAGGTAGATGTAAGAATTTCTAATTTTCATTTTAATAACTGGTCCTGTCTCCTTCATATTTTCAATTGTCATTTTGCTGCATATTTAGGTCTTCATACTCTGCTTGCTCCTCAGGTTCTTTTGAACTCAGTATTGACAACTTGGAATTGTTTCCAAAGAAGGATGTCAATAAATACTTGTATATGGGGGGAGAAAAGCTATGGGAGCAGAAGAGAAGGTATAATTGGAATTTCAGGGTCCTGTAACTTCATGTCCAGATCCCAAAGTTGCTTTCAAAAAATTTACATCATTGGTTTCTTTGCTCGTGACTTCAGTGTTTCTACAAAATTAGGATTGATTGATGTTTTCAGTCTATTGAGGTCTGTTTAATGAGGATTTTCTAAGTGTTCTGTTTTATACCATACTTTACATTGGGTTTTGTAATACATGATAGCATGAATAAAACATTTCAAAATAAGACGTTTCTCCATCCTTCCTCATGACTCCTGTAAGGCTCATGAATGT
>NW_016891970.1:0-1320 GCF_001698545.2 Rhinopithecus bieti | reverse complement strand
TGTTAGTGGGAATGTAAAATTGAGCAGCCATTTTATAAAAGGGGAGGGCAATTTTTTTAAAAAATTAAACATAAAATTACCACAAAATCCAGAAATTCCACTTTTGTATATATAGCCAACAAAAATGAAAGCAGGGATGCAAACAGATAGATATACACCCATGTTCATAGCAGTATCCTTCTTTTTTTTTTTTTTGAGACAGAGTCTCACTCTGTTGCCCAGGCTAGAGTGCAATGGTGCGATCTCAGCTTATTGCAACCTCCGCCTCCCAGGTTCAAGCGATTTTCTGCCTCAGCCTCCCTAGTAGCTGGGACTACAGGTGCACACCACCGCACCCAGCTAATTTTGTATTTTAGTAGAGACGGGGTTTCACCATGTTGGCCAGGATGGTCTTGAGCTCCTGACCTCGTGATCCACCCACCTTGGCCTCCCAAAGTGCTGGGATTACAGGCATGAACCACCATGCCCGGCCAGCAGTATTATTCTTAATAGCCAAAAGGTGGAAGCGATCAAGTGTCATTCAATGGATAAATGAATAAACAAAATATTATATACACATACAATGAAATACTATTCAACCTTAAAAGAAAAGGAAATTGGCCAGGCGCGGTGGCTCAAGCCTGTAATCCCAGCACTTTGGGAGGCCGAGACGGGTGGATCACGAGGTCAGGAGATCGAGACCATCCTGGTCTACACGGTGAAACCCCGTCTCTACTAAAAAATACAAAATCTAGCCGGGCGAGGTGGCGGGTGCCTGTAGTCCCAGCTACTCGGGAGGCTGAGGCAGGAGAATGGCGTAAACCCGGGAGGCGGAGCTTGCAGTGAGTTGAGATCCGGCCACTGCACTCCAGCCTGGGCGACAGAGCGAGACTCCGTCTCAAAACAACAACAAAAAAAAAAACAAAAAAAAAGAAAAGGAAATTAAGGCGTATGCTACAAAACAGATGAAACTTGAAGACATTATGTTAAGTAAAATAAGTCCATCACAAAAGGACAAATATTGTATGATTCCATTCACATGAGGTACCCAGGGTAGTCCTATTCATGGAGACAGAAAGTAGAATGGTGGTTGCCAAGGACTGGGGAGAAGAGAACAAGGAGTTAGTATTTAACAGGTAAGAATGTCAGTTGGAGAAATGAGAAAGTTCTGGAGAGTGATGCTGGTGATGGTCGCACAATGTGAATGTACTTAATTGTATACTTAAAATGGTTAGCCTGATAAAATTTATATTTTGCGTATTTTACCACAAAAAAACTTACATGGGGAAAATTGTAGGCTTTTAAGAAATTCTAGTATCTTTCATTTTAAATTGTCTGGAG
>NW_016891969.1:0-247 GCF_001698545.2 Rhinopithecus bieti | reverse complement strand
TTTTTTGAGGCGGAGTCTCGCTCTGTCGCCCGGGCTGGAGTGCAGTGCCGGATCTCAGCTCACTGCAAGCTCCACCCCTGGGTTTACGCCATTCTCCTGCCTCAGCCTCCCGAGTAGCTGGGACTACAGGCCCCGCCCCTCGCCCGGCTAGTTTTTTTTTTTTTTTTTGTATTTTAGTAGAGACGGGGTTTCACCGGGTTAGCCAGGATGGTCTCGATCTCCTGACCTCGTGATTCGCCCGTCTCGG
>NW_016891968.1:0-251 GCF_001698545.2 Rhinopithecus bieti | reverse complement strand
GAGCTCAAGTGGCACTCCCTCCTTAGCCTCCCAGGTAGCAAGGACTACAAGTGCATGCCACCATGCCCAATTAATATTTTTTGTGCGGTGGTACACTCCGGTAATCCCAGCTACTCAGGAGGCTGAGGCAGGAGAATCACTTGAATCTGGGAGACAGAGGTTACAGTGAGCCGAGATCGTGCCACTGCACTCCAGCCTGGGCGACAGAACAAGACTCCTTCTCAACTATGTGTGTGTATATATATATACAC
>NW_016891967.1:0-759 GCF_001698545.2 Rhinopithecus bieti | reverse complement strand
TGCGAAGTATCCTGATTTAGAAGGGTCCTGGGCTCTGGCTGTTTACTTTTTTGTTTGGTTGGTTTTTTTTAAAATTATACTTTAAGTTCTGGGGTACATGTGCAGAACGCACAGTTTTGTTACATAGGTATACATGTGTCATGTTGGTTTGCTGCACCTGGCAACCCGTCACCTACATTAGGTGTTTCTCCTAATGCTATCCCTGCCCTAGCCTCCCAGCCCCGACAGGCCCTGGTGTGTGATGTTCCCCTCCCTGTGTCCCTGTGTTCTCATTGTTCAACTCCCACTTATGAGCGAGAACATGCGTTGTTTGGTTTTCTGTTCTTGTGTCAATTTGCTGTGAAATTTTAAATAAGTGGGATCAAGATCCTGAAGCATGTCTTTGAAGAATTGTAACAGGAGATGAAACATGGCTTTACCAGTATGATCCTGAAGACAAAGCACAATCATAGCAATGTCTACCAAGAAGTGGAAGTGGTCCAGTCAAAGCAAAAGCAGACTAGTCAAGAGCAAAGGTCATGGCAACGGGTTTTAGAGATGGTAAAAGCGTTTTGCTTGTTGACTTTTGGAGGGCCAAGAGACAATAACATCTACTTATTATGAGAGTGTTTTAAGAAAGTTAGCCTAAGCTTTGGCAGAAAACTCCCGGGAAAACTTCACCAGAGAGTTTTCTTCACCAGAACAATGCTCCTGCTCATTCCTCTCATCAAATAAGGGCAATTTTGTGAAGGCTTTGATGGGAAATCATTAGGCATCCAC
>NW_016891966.1:0-1295 GCF_001698545.2 Rhinopithecus bieti | reverse complement strand
CATGAGAGTGAATCTTCATGACCTTGAATTAAGCAATGGTTTCTTATATATGATACCAAAACAGAAGCAACAAAAGAAAAAAATAGATAACTGGGCTTTATCAAAATTAGAAATGTTTTCAGACAAATGGTATCATCATAAAAGTGAAAAGAAGGCCTACAGAATGGTGGAAAGTATTTTCAAAACCACAATAAGACACCATTTCACACCTATTAGTATAAAATAAAAGAAAGGCAGAAAATAATAAGTGTTCACAAGATTGTGGACAAACTGGAACCCTTATTTATTGCTGGTAGGACTGTAATATTGTGTAGCCATTTTAGAAAACATTTTGCCACCTCCTCAAAAGTTAAACATAGAGTTATCATATGACCCAGGTATATATGCCTAGGTATATATATACCCAAGAGTAATGAACACATATGTCCACATGAAAACTTACACATTAATGCTCATAGCAGCATTACTGACAATAGTCAAAATGGAAATAACCCAAATGATGACTAGATAAACAAAATGTGCTATGTCCATACAGTGGAATATTACCCAAACATAAAATGGAGTGAAATACTGATTAGTGAAATAACACAGATTAACCTTGAAATCATTATGCTAAGTGAAAGAAGCCAGATGAAAAGGCCACATATTTCATTATTCCATTCATATGGAATGTCCAGAATAGGCAAATCTATATAGAGAGAGTAGATTAGTAGTTGCCCAGCACTGGGAGTTGGACGAAGGGAGTATAGGAAATTGAGAGTTAATGGCTAAGGAGATCTGGGTTTACTTATTTTGGGGTAACAAAATGTTCTAAAATTAGATTTTGGTGAGGGTTGCACGACCCTGTGAATACACTAAAGATCACTAAATTATATACTTAAAATGAGTAAATTGTATGATATGTAAGCCATACATCAATAAAGCTGTTAATAAAACAGTCACTCAGGGAGCACATGATGATTGTTTTCCAACATTTGAAGGGCCACCAGTTGCTTGGCATAGCAGCAAGGGGTAAGTAGAATCAGGGTCACCACACTACATAACTCCTCAATTTATTTTGTAGGTTGTGTGGATGGTACTATGTCTAAGAGTAGGAGCTGAATAGAGGCTGAAGAGAGAGATTTTGGCTTATTTATGCAAACATTCAATAACTGGAGCTATTCAAAAATCAGATTTCCTACCATATAGTAGAGAGTGTCAAATTATTGGAAGTATCTAAGCATAAATTGAATTGACCACTTGAGGATGGAGTAGATATAGGTAATAGATTATGCATGAAAGGGAGTGAGGGAAAA
>NW_016891965.1:0-1301 GCF_001698545.2 Rhinopithecus bieti | reverse complement strand
ACGGAGATTGGACTCTGGATTCTTCATATTTGGCTCTAACAGGGAGGGAGAGGGCAGGGCCATGGGTAGAAGACATCCCGGTGGGAAGGTCTATTCTCAGATTCTCAGACACAGAGGCTCCCAGGCCCCATCTGGACCACTGCCTTCTGCAGCTCAGAACAGAACACAGAACTTCTGCCTGGCTTGCTCCAGCTAGTTCACGTGGGGCAAGCAAAGGGACAATTGATTTTAGAAAAAAAAAACTACTGCTGACAAGGCCTTCTCGCCCCTAGTTCCAAAGTACAAAAGCAAGTTTTCCTGCAGGACCAGCCTTTGGAGGCCTGATTTTGGGTAAAAGGAAAAAAAAAAAAAGTTCCTTACCCAAACAAACGCTTTCCCAACTTCTCAATCTCTGTATCTTTCAAGAGACGTCTAAGGTCACCTTGCTTCCTTCACCTTTTGTTAGAACTGACCTCTTGTCTTCACCTGTGTAAGAAAAAATAAAAGCCGGTACAGAGGTTGTGAAGGTCACACATAGTTGCGAGAACCAAGCTTACTTGCTTTGGTAGTAGAGATAAATTTGCTCAGGTCCCCAGGCATTGAAAGAGTACATAGTAGATTCTGAAAACACACACTAATGGCCAGGTGCGGTATCTCACATCTGTAATCCCAGCGTTTGGGAGGCCAAGGCAGGTGAATCACCTGAGATCAGGAGCTCAAGACCAGCCTGGTCAACGTGGTAAAACCCCGTCTCTACTAAAATACAAAATTAGTGAGGCATGGTGGCAGGCACCTGTAATCCCAGCTACTCAGGAGGCTGAGGCAGGAGAATCACTCGAACCTGGGAGGCGGAGGCCGAGATCACACCATTGCACTCCAACCTGGGCAACAGAGCAAAACTCCACATAAAAAAAAACCAACAAAACAAAACAAAAAAGATACTAAGGACTACAAGAAGGCAGGGGAAGGAGGGCAAGGACTGAGAAACCACCTATTGGGTACTGTGCTCAAACCCTGGGTGATGGGATCAGTCGTACCCCAAACCTCAGCATCATGTGATATACCCATGTAACAAACTTGCACATGTACCCCTTGAAGCTGAAATAGAAGTTGAAATTGAAATGATATATAATATAACCGGCTATTCTGGGAAGCTGAGATCTTCTGCATGCCACATAGTTGACACTGATTTTAAAATTAAGGTGAGGAGTAGGACTGAGAAACCACCTATTGGGTACTGTGCTCAAACCCTGGGTGATGAGATCAGTCGTACCCCAAACCTCAGCATCATGTGATATACCCATGTAACAAACTTGCACATG
>NW_016891964.1:0-1059 GCF_001698545.2 Rhinopithecus bieti | reverse complement strand
CCAGTGTGTGATGTTCCCTGCCCTGTGTCCAAGTGCTCTCATTGTTCAATTCCCACCTGTAAGTGAGAAAACGTGGTGCTTGGCTTCCTCTCCCTGTGTTAGTTTGCTGAGAATGATGGTTTCCAGCTTCATTCATGTCCCTGCAAAGGACATGAACTCATCATTTTTTATGGTTGCATAGTATTCCATGGTGGATATGTGCCACATTTTCTTAATCCAATCTATCACTGATGGACATCTGGGTTGGTTCCAAGTCTTTGCTATTGTGAATAGTGCCACAATAAACACACGTGTGTGTGTGTCTTTATAGTAGCATGATTTATAATCCTTTGGGTATATACCCAGTAATGGGATTGCTAGGTCAAATGGTATTTCTAGTTCTAGATCCTTGAGGAATCGCCACACTGTCTTCCACAATGGTTGAACCCATTTACACTCCTACCAACAGTGTAAAAGTGTTTCTATTTCTCCACATCCTCTCCGGCAACTGTTGTTTCCTGACTTTTAGTGATCATCATTCTAACTGGAGTGAGATGGTATTTCGTCGCGTTTCGATGTGCATTTCTCTGATGACCAGTGATGATGGCATTTTTTCATGTGTCTGTTGGCCGGATAAATGTCTTCTTTTGAGAAGTGTCTGTTCATATCCTTTGCCCACTTTTGATGGTGTTTTTTTTTTTTTCTTGTAAATTTGTTTGAGTTCTTTGTAGTTTCCGGACATTAGCCCTTTGTCAGATGGGCAGTAGATTGTAAAATTTTCTCCCATTCTGTAGGTTGCCTGTTCACTCTGATGGTAGTCTCTTTTGCCTTGCAGAAGCTCTTTAGTTTAATTAGATCCTATTTGTCAATTTTGGCTTTTGTTGCCATTGCTTTTGGTGTTTTAGACATGAAGCCTTTGCCCATGCCTATGTCCTGAATGGTATTTCCTAGGTTTTCTTCTAGGATTTTATGGTTTGGGGTCTTACTTTTAAGTCTTTAATCCATCTTGAGTTAATTTTGTATGTGGTATAAGGAAGGGGCCCAGTTTCAGCTTTCTGCATATGGCTAGCCAGTTTTCCC
>NW_016891962.1:0-816 GCF_001698545.2 Rhinopithecus bieti | reverse complement strand
CTTTTTTCTCAGGAACTGACAGAACCTAGAATTTTATTTTATTCTTGTTATTTTTTACTGATACATAACTACACATTTTCATGGTACATGTGATAATCTTATACATTCATAAAATCAAATCATGGTAACTGGAATATATCCAATAATGGGATTGCTGGGTCAAATGATAGTTCTGTTTTAAGTTTTGCAGAAATCACCAAACTGCTTTCCACAGTGGCTGGACTAATTTACATTCCCACCAGCAGTGTATAAGCATTCCCTTTTCCCTACATCCATGCCAACATCTATTATTTTTTGACTTTTAATAATAACTATTCTGACTGGTGTGAGATAATGATGTATCTCATTGTGGCTTTGATTCACGTTCCTCTACGGATAAGTGATGGTGAGCTTTTTTTCATATGCTTGTTGGCCACATGTATGTCTTCTTTTGAAAAGTGTCTGTTCATGTCCTTTGTCTACTTTTAATGGGGTTGTTTGGTTTTGCTTATAAATTTGTTTATGTTCCTTGTAAATTCTGGATATTAGACCTTTGTCAGCTGCATAGTTTGCAAATACTTTCTGCCATTCTGTGGGTTGTCTGTTTATTCTGTTGATAGCTTCTTTTACTGTGCAGAAGCTCTTTGATTTAATTAAGTCCCATTTGTCATTTTTTGTTTTGTTGCAATTGCTTTTGGCGTCTTCATCATGAAATCTTGCCCAAAGCAATTTACAGATTCAATGCTATTTCTATCGAACTACCAATGACATTGTTCACATAATTAGAAAAGGCTATTCTAAAATTCATATGGAATCAAAACAGAGCCTGAATAGCCA
>NW_016891961.1:0-408 GCF_001698545.2 Rhinopithecus bieti | reverse complement strand
ATACATATACATATACACACACATATACATATATACACACACATACATACATATACATATATACACACACATACATACATATACATATATACACACACACATACACACATATATAAATATACATATATAGACACACATACATATATACACACATACATATACATATATACACACACACATACATATACATATATACACACACACATATACATATATACACACATACTTATACATATACACACACATATACATATATACACACACATACATACATATACATATCTATACACACATACATACATATTCACACATACATATACATATATACACACACATTCATATATACACACATACATATACATATATACACACACACATCCATATACATATATACACACACACATAAAT
>NW_016891960.1:0-1584 GCF_001698545.2 Rhinopithecus bieti | reverse complement strand
TGTTATTTTCTTTGGCCCTCCAGAAAGTCAACAAGCAAAATTTCTCAAGCAGCTCAAAAAACTATTGCCATGACCTTTGCTCTTGACCAGACCACTTTTGCTTGGACTGGACCACTTCCACATCTTCGGAGCCATTGCTTCGATTGTACTTTGTCTCCATAGTTGGAAAGCCACGTTTTACGTCCTGTTACACTTTCCCAATAGATGCTTCATGATCTGTTGGTTGAGGCAAAAGTAATTGTGGTTTTGACATTCCTTTCAATGGCAAAACTGTAATTAATTTTGTAGCAACCAATAGATCCTATTTGTTTACAATTTCCATTGAAAGCTCTGTTCTTTGCAGCTGATCTGGTTTTGGCACCCATCAAGTGGAAAGTTTGCTCAACTTTTAATTATTCAGTCAGAATTCTGTAAGCTGAATCAGTTGTGATGTCTATGGTGATGGCTGTTGTTTCTGCTGTTAATCGTTGGTCCTTCCAAATTAGGACACAAAGAAGATTAATTTTTTTCCTCACAAATTGATGTGGATGACCTGCTGCTGCAGGCTTCATCTTCAGCATTGTCTGGTCCTTTCTTACAAGTTAACTATTTATAAACTGCTGATTTATTTAGGTGCATTATCCCCACAAACTTTTGGTAAAGCATCAGTAATTTTACCATTCTTCCACCCTAACTTCACCCGAAATTTGATGTTTGTTGTTCCTTCAATTTTAGCAGAATTCATTTTGCTCTGATTGGAGCTCTTTTCAAACTGATGACTTCTCCTTTTAATGACTCAAACCAGATCCTGTTGAGACATTTTATAACGCGTTAGTACCAGTTTGTTTTGGTGCAAAAGATTTTATTTTGAGATGGAGTCTCACTCTGTCACCCAGGCTGGAGTGCTGTGGTGCGATCTCAGCTCACTGCAACCTCACCTCCCGAGTTCAAGCTATTCTTCTCCCTCAGCCTCCTGAGGAGCTGAGAACACAAGTGTGAACCACCATGCCTGGATGATTTTCTGTTTTCAGTAGAGACGAGGTTTCACCATGTTGGCCAGGCTGGTATCGAACTCCTGACCTCAAGTGATCCACCAGTCTCAGCTTCCCAAAGTGCTGGGATTACAGGGGTGAGTTGCCACGCCCAGCCCTCAAAAGAGTTTGCAATCCATGCATAGTTTCTTGATAATACACATTTTCATGGACTTTCTGAAGACTTCTCATATGGCTGTTGATATGGTTGGGCTCTGTGTCCTCACCCAAATCTTTTCTTCAATTATAATCCTTATGTGTCAAGGGAGGAAGTTGGTGGGAGGTAATTGGATTAGGAGGCCAGTTACCCTCATGCTGTCCTCCTGATAGTGAGTGAGTCACACCAGATCTGATGGTCTTAAAAGTGGCAGTTTTCCTATGCTCGCAATTCACCTCTCGCCTGCTGTCAAATGTAAGACATGCTTGCTTCACCTTCTGCCATAATTGTAAATTTCCTGAGGCCTCCCGAGCCATTCGAAACCGTGAGTCAATTAAACCTCTTCTCTTTATATACTACCCAGTCTCGGGTATTTCTTTCTACCACTGTGAAAACAGACTAACACAGCTGTGAAAG